>NC_079214.1:1780000-1827751 GCF_029633865.1 Lampris incognitus | reverse complement strand
AGAAAGAGAGAGAGAGAGAGAGAAAGAGAGAGAGAGAGAGAGAAAGAGAGAGAGAGAAAGAGAGAGAGAGAGAGAGAAAGAGAGAGAGAGAAAGAGAGAGAGAGAGAGAGAAAGAGAGCGAGAGAGAGAGAGAGAAAGAGAGAGAGAGAGAGAGAAAGAGCGAGAGAGAGAGAGAGAGAGAGAAAGAGAAAGAGAGAGAGAGAGAGAGAAAGAGCGAGAGAGAGAGAGAAAGAGCGATAGAGAGAGAAAGAGAGAGAAAGAGAGAGAGAGAGAGAGAGAGAGAGAATTTTTTTTGAATTTTAAACCAAGTCTTTATTTAACAGAAAAATTTAGACAAAAAGCAGACTTGAAATCCCTCCGAACATAAACAATACTTGTCGAGGTACAAACAATCAATAAGCAGTTTTTAACAAGCCCCAAAAAACAATCATTCACCGACAACTCAAAAAATAAGAAAGAGGTAAGACCTTTTATCCAAGTTCTTTAGAAAAGACCAGCTTGTCCTTTATGGTGGAACACAGCAGCCCTTTATAACACCACAAGGTTGTGAATGTGACCAGGTCTTTCATTGCCTTGTAGTAATTGAAGTCTACTCTTCTCCTGGCCTTGACCATCCGGCAGAACAACAGTTCAACATGACATTCTATACATTCTTTAATTCTCTTTTTCTGGCTCATATAGATAGCCATCTTTGCCTGCCCTGCAATAAAGTTTAAGAGTTGACATTTATATTTTACACGTTGGCTATATTTGAAACCAAAAATTAAATTCTGTTTGCAGAAACTTTCCCCAGATGATCTAAATAAGCGGTCTAGTAGCAGGAACAGGGGTGTAAGACTCACACATTCTGAAAAGCAATGAAACACTGTTTCTCTCTGGGCACAATAGGGACAGCTGTCATTCACATTAGGGTCTAGCACAGAAACAAAAGCATTGACCGCCACTATGCCATGCAAGACCCTCCACTGCAGATCACCAGCTTTTTTAATTAACGGTGGTTTGTATAAGCCCCTCCAGACTGGCTTCACATTCTCCCCCAAGCCCAGCTGGGCCCTCCAGGGTGTATCAGTCTGACCACTCAGTTTCTCTTTATTCAAGATTTTTACAAGCATATTATACATGGTCTTACCTTTAAGTACATTCAGCCTTTCATTAAGAACATTTCCCAAATCCAAAAGTGGCCCCATACACTTTTTCAGATCAGGAACAACCTTTAAAACAGGAAATGGATCCTCACAATTGGGATGAGTAGAACCACTGCAGTATGATGTCAAAAACCCCCGTTCTATTGCTGTGAGCTGACCGTTCCACTTAAGTAGTACCCGACTAAGGAGGCGCGTAGATTTCACTCCCAGGTGAGATGCTAGAGTGGCAGCGTTGTCAGGACTGGGCCCAGCCAGCTCCACCACCTGACCCAACGTGACGATCTTTGCCTGGCAGAACAGCTTTGATACCGTGGGTCCAATGTCGCAGAACGTGTCCATATGCCCACCATAAACCACCGGCTCTTTTAGAAGCCAGCTCAGAGAGTCAGAACAGCCCATTCTCTCCTTCTTGAATATATTCCACACTCTTATGAGCCCACGATAAAATCCAGGCAATCCGTTGAGGTCTGAGTTCTTTATAGCCATTAGAAACAAGGGCAGGTCTATTCCGAGTCCACAACACCGTCGAAGTATTGCACAGGCTGCTGGTCGCCACACTAGATCTCTAGGCCCAGTGAGCAATCTTTGAATGAACTGGAGGCGGAAGGCTGCACCCCTGCTGGCCAGATGGATTAGCCCTTGACCCCTCTCATCTTTAGGAAGGTACAGACACTCTGAGGAATCCAGTGCAAGTTGTCCCAGAAAAAGTTCACCAGCACAGCCTGAATCTTGGCCAGGAGGTTGGTTGGAGGATCAACGCATGTTAATCGATGCCATAGCGTTGATGACACCAGGTTGTTGATTACTAACATGCGCCCCCTATACAACAGTTTTGGTAGAATCCATTTCCACTTCCTAAGATGCCCTTCTACTTTTTCCAAGACATTCTCCCAATTCTTATTTGAAAAGGTGTCATTCCCCACAAACACTCCCAGATATTTCATCCCTCCCCTTTTCCATGTCAATCCCCCAGGTAACATGAGTTTACCGTTCAGTCCCTCTCCTACCAATCAGTGCCTCACTTTTTTCCCCAGTTTATCCTAGCAGATGATATCTGACCAAACTTGATAACATTTTTTACTAAGACATCAACATCTCTTTGGTCCTTTACAAAAACAGCTACATCATCGGCATAGGCAGAGAGCTTAAAAGTTGTGCCGCAACCAGCAAAAGCAACTCCAGACAACTCACACCTCAATTTATGCAACAGGGGCTCAATGGCCAGGGAGTACAACATTCCAGATAAAGAACATCCCTGCCTGATTCCCCTTTAAACCTTAAAAGGAGCACTCAAACCACCGTTAATTTTAAGTACACTCGGAATGTCACTGTACAAAACCTTGATCGTAGCTATAAAACCTGGGCTGAGACCGAAAGCTTTCATGGTTTGCCACAAATGCTGGTGTTCAACCCGGTCAAAAGCCTTTTCCTGATCTATGGAAATAAGACCAGTTTCAACTCCCAATGAACTAGAGATGTCCAAAACGTCCCTAATTAATGTAATGTTGTCAGTGATCAGCCTACCGGGCACACAGTAAGTCTGGTCAACATGGATGACCTCCTTCATCACCTTTCTCAGTCTGTTTGCTAACACCTTAGAAAAGATCTTGTAATCTGTGCAGAGCAGGGACACTGGCCGCCAGTTCTTAATGTCCTGCAGATCCCCTTTCTTCGGCAAGAGAGTAATGACGGCCCTTCTGCAAGTCTGAGGCAATCGCCCCTCAGTTGCACTGTTCCTCAGTACAGTCAACAAATCCCCTCCGAGCACCGGCTAAAAAGACTTATAGAAGTCAACAGGTAACCCGTCTATACCAGGTGCCTTGCCACTTTCCAGACTTTGCAGGGCGTCATGAAGTTCTTCAGGGGACAGTTGAGCCTCGAGATCTGTATTGAGTGCTACCTCAACCTTTTTTAGCCCACGATAGAATGACTCAGCCCCCAGCACATCCTGCCTGATTTCGCTCTTACAGAGGTCACTGTAGAACCCTGCTGCGTATTTCAGAATTCCAGAAAAATCTGACAGCTGCACACCAGTGTTAGTACGCAGAGAGTGAATGGTTTTTCTCTGCCCACATGCTCACCTACCGCGAGGCGGCGCTCCTCCACCGAGCATTTGACCACCGGAGCCACTTTAATCGCGTGCCGGCGTGTCAACTTCTCGAACGCCGTTCCTCCACCTCCCACGGCGGCCATATTGCCCCGCCGGGCCGGTAGCAGCGCTACCGAAAATAAAACTCCGCTTAAACCCACCACCGATAAAAACTAACTAAAAAATAAACAACAACAAACCCACAAAAAGCACGTGAAAGGGACCAGACAAAAAAAGTCCAAAATTCAGAAACTCACTCACACCGAAACAACACGCTGCTGCTCTGTACACTCACTCGCACTTAAGCTCAGAGAGAGAGAGAGAGAGCGAGAGAGAGAGAGCGAGAGAGAGAGAGCGAGAGAGAGAGAGAGAGAGAGAGAGAGAGAGAGAGAGAGAGAGAGAGAGAGAGAGAGAGAGAGAGAGAGAGAGAGAGAGAGAGAGAGAGAGAGAGAGAGAGAGAGAGAGAGAGAGAGCGAAAGAGAGAGCGAGAGAAAGAGCGAGAGAAAGAGGTCCACAACATGGGCACTTGTGCTCAGAGGTACCAGCAGAAGATTAGGATGGTGCGATACAGTCAGAAAGTTTAGAAACGTTCTTGTCGGCAGGACAGAACCAAGAGATGACCGCTAAGACCTGCAGATATAAATACATGGCGACTGAGGCCCAAAAGAGGATAGCTATGACACAGCAGGGAAGGAAGACAAACTACCAAAGAAATAAAACTAGCTGAAAGCTAAGGACAACAGACGGATGTTCAGTTTAGTTGGTAAAGAGTCTGCAGAGTCTGGTTGTGTGATGTCAGCTGGTGGCAGCAGGGCCTTTTCCTATCGGGCTCCATTGTTGTGGAATAACCTGCCTGCTGCCATCAGACCATCAGAGTCTGTTGAGTCTTTAAATCCAAACTTAAAACTCATCTTTTTGCCTTAGCTTACAATTACTAGTTGCCTTTAAGTTGAGTGCTTCACAACCTGTACTGGACGGCGGGTTGGTTTTCTGTCTCAATGAATTTAACAACCACTGTTCTGTCGACGAGATTATCGAGTATAGATTATAGAGTACAGATTATGACTAGTTGATGATTTAATTGATTATGGCTAATGACTATTGCAAACTGTTCTCTTCTCTAACATGTCTTTTCTCTCTCTCTGAATGATGTCTCCTCCTTTCTCTTTTTCTGTGTGTGAATGGTGTCATGTGAGTCTCTCCTGCATGCATGTGCAGTCGGTTCTCCTCCCAGGTCTCCGTGGTGATGGTGGTCACCATTTGGATGCTGCCTGCCCTTCCTCTCACATAAGTTTTTCTTTTATTACATGATGATGCTGGTCGCGTGGCTTGGGTCCTGGACTGCTCCGTTGGCATGTGGACACTGCTTGGCATTCTGTGCATCATGTTCTTCATAAATTTTATGTCCATTATAATTCTGTTATCCTCTTTCAATGTTGTGTTGTGTAAATTGCGTGAACACATCCATTGCACGCTGTCCATCTTGGGAGAGAGATCCCTCCTCTGTTGCTCTCCCTGAGGTTTCTTCCTATTTTTTCTCCCTGTTAAAGGGGTTTTAGGGAGTTGTTCCTTATCTGATGTGAGGGTCTAAGGACAGGATGTTGTGTTGCTGTTAAGCCCACTGAGGCACATTTGTAATTTGTGATATTGTGCTATACAAATAAAATTGATTTGATTTGATTTGATGTTGGCTGGAGGCTCTTCCAGAGAAAGGAGGCGGTGGGAGAAGGTTCTACAGCCTGCAGACTTCCGTTTGACTCTGGGGCCACAGAGGAGGCCTGCACCTTGACATCAGAGGGCAGAAGGTGCATCAGGCTGTGTAAGATCTGACAAATGAGGGGACGAGCACAGTCAGTATTTTATAAGTTCAAAGCGGCTCTTTAAAGTCAGATCCAGCATGAATGCGGAGCCAGTGAGGGGAGGCCAGAATCGTTGTGATATTGTCCAACTTTTTTTGTTTTACTTAATATTCTTGTAGCAGCGCTTTGAACCAGCTGAGGGTTTGTAGTGCTAGCATGTGGCATGCCGGGAAAAAGGACACTGCAGTAATCTAGTCAGAATGAAACAAAAGCATTGGTTAGGATCTCAGCATCAGTCATGGACAGAAAAGACAGAATTTTGGCAGTGTTTCATACGTGGAAAAAAAGCCGCTAAAGAAGAGTTGTAGTCAAAGTATCAGTTTGTGTTGTAGTCTCTCTTTTCATATACTTAATATATTCTACTTCCGCTGTGTGAAGATGGCGGTGTGAATTCACGTTCCCAGCGGCCTCACCCAGTACGGTCAGTACGGTGTCTTTGTCCACGTCTGTGTTATGTTGGGGTTTAGAAGGATGAGGCTTGTTTTATTCCACCCTTAATTAACCAACTCATTCAGTTACATCCATGTGCATGCTTCGTTTGTCTTCTTCACCTAATCCCATCTAGTTCACCAAGATCTCTCAGGTAAGTACTAACAGCTAGTGCCACCTAGTGGGCGTAATAACATCCAATCATCACATCCCCCTTTGAGGGAAAATGCAACAGAGGTAAACTATCAAATCACTAGTGTCAGTTATCTCAACCATTTCTCATTTAACATAACCTCAAAGCACATATGCAGTATACGTAGCATGAATTAACCTGCAAAAACATGAATCCAGGCCAACACCAAGGCCTGCAAGAACATGTTACCAACATTGACCAATATACACTGCTCAAAAAAATAAAGGGAACACATAAGCAATGCAATGTAGCGCCAAGTCAATCACACTTTTGAGATATCAACCTGTCCAGTTAGGAAGCAACACTGATTTGTGAATCAATTTCACCTGTTGGTAAATTGTCTAATTTCCACCAGGTGGAAATTAGACAATTTGCAAGACAACCCCCTATAAAAGGAATGGATTTGCAGGTGGTGGCCACAGACCATTTGCCTGTTCTCATCTTTTCTGGCCGCTCTTTGGTTAGTTTTTCATTTTGCTAGTGCCCTCACCACTAGAGGTGGCATGAGGCGGTATCTGCAACCTACAGAAGTTGTTCAGGTAGTGCAGCTCATCCAGGATGGCACATCAATGCGTGCTGTGGCAAGAAGATTTGATGTGTCTCCCAGCACAGTGTCCAGAGCATGGAGGAGGTACCAGGAGACAGGCCAGTACACCAGGAGACGTGGAGGGGGCCGCAGGAGGACAACAACCCCGCAGCAGGACCGCTATCTGGTCCTTTGTGCAAGGAGGAACAGGAGGAGCACTGCCGGAGCCCTACAAAACCACCTTCAACAGGCCACTAATGTGCAGGTTTCTGCTCAAACAGTGAGAAACAGAATGCATGAGAATGGTATGAGGGCCCGACGTCCACAATTGGGGCCTGTGCTCACAGCCCAACACCGTGCAGCCCGATTGACCTTTGCCAGAGAACATCTTGGTTGGCAGATTCGCCATTGGCGCCCTGTGCTCTTCACAGGTGAGAGCAGGTTCACACTGAACACATGTGACAGACGCGAGAGAGTCTGGAGACGCTGTGGAGAACGTTCTGCTGCCTGCAACATCCTCCAGCATGACCGGTTTGGCGGTGGGTCAGTGATGGTCTGGGGAGGCATATCCTTGGAGGGCCGCACAGACCTCTACGTGCTAGCCAGAGGTACCATGACTGCCATTAGGTACCGGGATGAGATCCTCAGACCCATTGTCAGACCATATGCTGGTGCAGTGGGCCCTGGGTTCCTGCTAATGCATGACAATGCTCGTCCTCATGTGGCCAGAGTGTGTCAGCAGTTCCTGTATGTCGAGGGCATTGATGCTATGGACTGTCCTGCACGTTCCCCAGACCTGAATCCAATCGAGCACCTCTGGGACATCATGTCTCGTACCATCCGCCAACGCGATGTCGCACCACAGACTGTCCAGGAGTTGACCGATGCCCTGATCCAGGTCTGGGAGGAGATCCCTCAGGAGACCATCCGTCGTCTCATCAGGAGCATGCCCAGACGTTGTAGGGAGTGCATACAGGCACGTGGAGGCCACACACACTACTGAGCCTCATTTTGAATCGTCTTGAAGAATTTCCACAGAAGTTGGATCAGCCTATGTTCTCATTTTCCACTTTGATTTTGAGTATGATTCTGAATCCAGACCTTAATGGGCTAATGATTTTGATTTCCATTGATCATTCTTAGGTTATTTTGCTCTAAACACATTCCTCTGTGTAATAAATAAAGATTTTCAGCTGAAATATTTCCTTCATCGAGGTCTATATTGTGTTTTTAGGTGTTCCCTTTATTTTTTTGAGCAGTATACAATCCTTCACATCAACAACACTGACCAATATACAAGTCTTCACATTTTTTTTTAGATTAGCTTGTGTTTCATTTTCTTCATAAGTTCAGTCTACTAGACTTTCTGCTTTCTCCTGTGGACCTTCTCACTCCAGGTTCACTTGTAGGGTTTGTGTTGGTGTCAGTGTTACAGTCCATAGGAGGTGTGTAGATGGACTGAGGTTCACTGTGGGCTTCACTGAGCTCACCGACAGTCTCTGGTGGAGTCTTCAACAGACTGTGACGATTACGTCTGAGGATTTGTCCGTCCTCAGTTCTCACCATGAATGATCGTGGAGCAACCTCTTGCAGAACTGTCGCTTTTGTCTTCCATCCATCAGCATCCTCAATCCTGACTGTTTCATTGCTGGACAGTGGAGGAAGATGCTTGGCTGTTATGTCGTAGAATGACTTTTGCCTCATTTTTTGCTGCCGCAGCTTGTATTCCAGCTTTGAAGGTTTCTTTTGTCTTAATTTGTCGTTTGGGTGACTCGGCTGGGTCGTGTGGAGCTTTCTCTTCATCAGCAGCTCAGCAGGTGATAGGCCGCACTGGAGAGGCGATGCTCTGTAACTGAGTAGAGCCAAATACGGATCCGAGTCACAGTCGGCTGCTTTCTTTAGGAGTTGCTTGAGAATGTGGACTCCCTTTTCAGCTTGCCCATTCAACTGTGCATAGTGTGGACTTGACGTCACATGCTGGAAATCATATTGCTCTGCAAACCTCTGCCATTCTCTGCTGCTAAAGCATGGGCCATTGTCACTCACCACGGTGTGTGGGATGCCATGCCTGGCGAAGATTGGTCTCACGTGTTATGACACAGGTTGACGATGTATTTGCTAATAATGCCATTTCAGGAAAGTTGGAATAGTAGTCAGTTACCACTAAATAGTCTTTACCTCTGAGGTGAAACAAGTCCATTCCCACTTTGTGCCATGGTGCTGTTGGCACATCAGCTACCACCATGGGCTCTTTGCTCTGCTTGTTTCTATGTTTCTGGCATGTGTCACATTTGCTTACCATTGTTTCAATGTCTTTGTTAATTCCAGGCCAGAAGACTGACTCTCTCGCCCTCCTTTCGTACTTTTCAATGCCGAGGTGGCCTTCATGTATCCTGTGTAGTATGTCCATTCTCAAAGCTTGTGGGATTACAATCCTGCCCTTTTTTAGCAACATTCCATCCACAACGCTAAGTTCACTTCTGACAAGGCAAAACTGTGGACATGAACCCACTGGCCATCCCTCATCCATGTTTCAAGTTACACACTGCAGCTCTGTGTCCTTTGCTGTTGCCTCCGCTATCTGCCTCGACTTTGCGTCTGACACAGGCAGCGCAGCAGACACCATGCTCACATGGCATTGACTATCCTCATCTGTTGTACTCACAGCGTTGCCTGTAGGCACTCTGGAGAGGGCGTCGGCGAGTACCAGGTGCTTCCCTGGAGTGTAAACTAGTTCAGAGTCGTACCTCTGCAACTTCATCATCAAGCGTTGAATCTGGAGAGACATCTCATTTAGAGTCTTATTGATGATAGCGACCAGCGGCCGATGATCTGTCTCTACGGTAAAAGATGGCAGTCCATATAAATAGCTGTGAAACCGCTCTAAGCCATAAGTCAGTCCCAAGCATTCTTTTTTTTATCTGGGTGTATCGGCATTCAGATTTTGTCATGGTTCTGGATGCAAAAGCCACTGGCTTCCAGTGCTCGCCCTCAGCCTGGAGGAGAACTGCACCAGTACCATCTTTTGAGGCATCAGTCAACACTTTTATCCTCTTTGTGTGGTCATAAAATGTCAACACAGGTGCACTGGTCAGTGTGTTTCTTAGCGTTTGCCACTCATGCTCATGTTTGTCTGTCCATTTAAACTCACCGTCCTTGTGTAAGAGCTCACAGATGCATGATGATTTGCCGTCAGATTGGGAATGAATTTGCATACGAAGTTGACCATCCTCATGATGCGTTGCACACCTGTCTTGTCCGTGGGCCTTGGCATGTTCTCTATTGCATATATTTTTTCTTGGTCGGGCTGTAGGCCTTGAGCCGAGTGCTTGTCTCCGAGGAAAAGGATTTCCTGAACTCCAAACTCGCATTTATTCTTGTTGAGTTTCAGTCCATACTTTCGTATGCGCTCCATCACTCTGTTCAGCCTCTCGTTGTGCTCTTGGGCAGTGGTGCCCCATATGATGATGTCATCGATGTAGACTCGAACGCCATCCAAGCCCTCGATGATCTGCTCCATTGCTCGGTGAAATATTTCAGGCGCTGACTTAATTCCGAAAGGCAGGCTGAGAAAGCAATATCTGCTGAAGGGCATGTTAAAGGTAAAGTACTGCTTCCATCCAGTTTTAGCTGCCAGAAGCCTTGTGATGCGTCGAGCTCCGTGACGTAACGGGCACCTGCCATTTCACTGATTATTTCTTCCCGGGTGGGTATTTGGTAGTGCTCACGTTTCAGGTTCTCATTCACATCTTTCGGGTCCATGCATATTCTCAACTCTCCATTCTTTTTCTTTGTGACATCGAGTTGCCCCAGTCTGTAGGCTCCTCACCCTTTTTAATCCCACCCAAAATGGTCATTCTATCCAGCTCTTTCTTTAGGAAGTCTCTCAGTGGTGCCAGAATTCTGCGCGCAGCATGCACAACGGGCGGTGCGCCTTCTTTCAGCTGGTTTTTATATGTGAAGGGCAGTGCACCAAAACCCTGAAAACATCTGCAAAATTCTGTGCTATTGAGTCAACAGTGTCATTAGGGGTGTTCACGGCTGTGCTGAGGCGATACACCCTTTTCACCAGCCCCAACTCTTCACAGGATTTATCATCCAGAAGTGATTCACGGTCTTCAGTCATATCAGAGAAGATTGGGTTCCCATTTCCCTTTCACTGTGACACTCAGCTTGCATGTGCCTAAACACTCGATTGGCTGCCGATAGCAGTCTTTCAGTCCGGACGTTTTCCTCCTTATGGGTGGCTTATTTTTCATTCCTTTGATATCCCACATGCTTATGAGATTTGCTTTTGCCCCAGTGTCTAATCTCATAGTGCCTACAGTCCCATTTAGTATCAGCAGTGGGGCTATCCGTTTATCTTCTCTAGTGACGGTTTTTTCTTTTTCTGGCTTCTTTTTTGGTTCATTGACACAGTTCACAACGCCAACAAAAAACATGTCACTGAGGTCGGGATCCTCCACTAACTTCACAGAACTTCCTTTCTTCCCCTCTTTCCTTTTAGAGAAGCGCTGTTTAGCCAAGTGGCTCATCTCTTGGCAATTTTAGCAACGCTTACCAAAGGCAGGGCACCGTCTTGGCGTGTGCCGCAGCGCTTGCAGCCGACCATCACGTCCTCCGTCCGCTGTGCAGGCCGGGTCACGTCCTCCGTCCGCTGTGCAGGCCGGGTCACGTCCTCCTTCCGCTGTGCAGGCCGGGTCACGTCCTCCGTCCGCTGTGCAGGCCGGGTCACGTCCTCCGTCCGCTGTGCAGGCCGGGTCACGTCCTCCTTCCGCTGTGCAGGCCGGGTCACGTCCTCCGTCCGCTGTGCAGGCCGGGTCTGCGAGCGCCGCCTCCTCTGACAGACACCGCAACAACAGACACCGCGCTGTCGCCCACGTGCGCAGTAGCGCCTGCCGCCATCTCGCGGAACGTTCTCACGTGCTTGTGGGACGGCTTACTCGCCTGGCAGGTCTTGATGGCTGCCTCCAGCGTCAGCTCCGTTTCCCGTAGCAACCTTTCTCTGACCTTTTGTCCTCCACGCCAAAAACGATCCGGTCTCTGATCATGGAGTCTTCCAGTTGCGTGACTGCGCTTCATTTAGCCGCAGTCCGTTAGAAAGCTACCAGAGGGCTCGCGCTGATGCTGCGTCCGAGACCGCAACACGTGTCTGTCGTACGTCTCGTTCTTCTTTGGAGCGTCAGATTCACCAAGCACGACATCCAACGTGTCCCCATCACCGGGCTGTCAAACACGCACGTGTGAAATACTTCTACGGCCTGTGGGCCGCCATTGTTAGCAGTGCCGCTACCTTGCTAGCATCCGGCCTCGTCTCCAGTCCCATGGCCGCGACGTACGGGTTGGACTGCTGTTTGACGGCGCGCCACTTCTCTAACTAACATTCCCCGTTAGTTTCAAACTCTCCGGTGGTTTCGAATCCATGTCGCCTTGCTCAGTTTACTCCTGGTACCAGTTATGTTCGGGTCTAGAAGGATGAGGCTTGTTTTATTCCACTCTTAACTCATTTATTAAACAACTGATTCAGTTACATCCATGTGCGTTCTTAGTCTTCTTCATCTAATCCTGTCTAGTTCACCTAGATCTCTCAGGTAAGTACTAACACCTAGTGCCACCTAGTGAGCAGAACGCGTAACAACATTCAATCGTCACAGTCTGCGTCTAAGTTCTGGTCTTCGTTTGATGGCTGGGAGAGCTTGGTCTGCTGCGCTGTGGGCCTAGGGACCGCGGCCTTGCACGGAGCTGCGTCCGAGGAGGTAACACCGAGGGCGGTCTGACAGGACGCGGAAGCGCGGCAGGCTAAGCTAACTGCTAGCCCGTGCAGACCGGCAGTTCCGATAACGGACTCACCTGGCGTTGACTGTGGTGTTTTTGGTGTCGTCGTGTGGATTGTCAAAGGTGTCTGGCTGGGAGAGCTGGCGCTGGAGGACTGGGAGAGCTTGGTCTGCTTCGCCCGGTTGTCACTGGAACCACGGCCCCTGCCTGTAGCTGCAGTGACGGACAAATGGTTTTGAAAATCAAAAATCACTCGGATAACTTTTGTAAGACTTGGTCTGAAGATAATATATTCCAACTTTGGTGAAGATTGGTCAAATTTGTAGCCTGTGAAAATTTGTTAAACATTTAGATAAAATCCAATATGGCAGTTGCATCAATTAGGTTGACATGACAACTTGGCATGTCTCGGAGTTGGGACCTCCCATGGTATCACCAGACATGTGAATCAGCTATTTAAGGAAAACACAGCAACAATTAAAGTACAGCCCCTCTCCAGGAATTTTGTACCAGAGCCCATGTTATGTGTGGAGGTGAGCCCAACTATATCTAGTTGGTACCGCTCCACCTCCCGCACCAGCTCAGGCTCCTTGCCTACCAGAGGTGACATTCCACGTCCCGAGGACCAGTCTGAGATGCTGGAAGTCGGCATGCCCCAGTCCCCGCCTTTTCCTGCCGCATCCTACCCCAATGCTCATCCCCGCGGGTGGTGGGTCCATGTTGCTTTTTCGGGCTGGGCCCGACCGGTGTGTTGATGAATGTTATCAGCGCATATGCCCCGCAAGTTGGGTGTGAGATGGAGGAGAAAGAAGAATTCTGGAGTGAGTTGGACGACGTGGTGGAGAGGGTACCCAAGAAGGAGAGAGTGGTGATTGGAGCAGACTTCAGTGGGCATGTTGGTGAAGGGAACAGAGCTGATAAGGAGGTGATTGGTAGGTATGGTGTCAAGGAGAGAACTGTGGAAGGACAGATTGTGGTGGATTTTGCGAAAAAGATGGACATGGCTGTGGCGAATACATATTTCAAGAAGATGGAGGAACACAGGGTGGCGTACAAGAGTGGAGGAAAGTGCACACAGGTGGACTATATCTTATGTAGAAGGCGCGATCTAAAAGGGATTGGAGACTGCGAGGTGGTGACAGGGGAGAACGTAGCTAGGCAGCATCGGATGGTGGTCTGTAGGATGAGTTTGGAGACCAAGAAGAGGAAGCGAGTGAAGGCAGAGGTGAAGATCAAATGGTGGAAGTTGAAGAAGGAAAACTGTTGTGTGGAGTTCAGGGAGGAGGTAAGACAGGCACTGGGTGGTAGTGAAGAGTTGCCAGATGGCTGGGCAACCACTGCAGAAATAGTGAGGGAGACAGCTAGGAAGGTACGTGGTGTGTCATCAGGACAGAGGAAGGAAGACAAGGAGACTTGGTGGTGAAATGAGGAAGTACAGCAAAGTATACAGAGGAAGAGGTTGGCAAAGAAGAAGTGGGATAGTCAGAGAGATGAAGAAAGTAGACAGGAGTACAAGGAGATGCAGCGTAAAGCAAAGAGAGAGGTGGCAAAGGCAAAGAAAATGGCGTATGGTGAGTTGTATGACAGATTAGACACTAATGAAGGAGAAAAGGACTTGTACCGATTGGCTGGACAGAGGGACCGAGCTGCGAAGGATGTGCAGCAAGTTAGGGAGATCAAGGATAGAGATGGAAATGGGCTGACAAGCGATGAGAGTGTGCTGAGAAGGTGGAAGGAGTACTTTGAGGGGCTGATGAATGAAGAAAATGAGAGAGAGAGAAGGTTGGATGATGTTGGGATAGTGAATCAGGAAGTTCAGTGGATTAGCAAGGAAGAAGTGAGGGCAGCTATGAAGAGGATCGGGAAGTAGTAGTAGTAGTAGTTAGTAGCAGTAGTAGCAGCTAGTAGTAGGAGTAGTAGTAGTAGTAGTAGTGGAAGTAGTAGTAGTAGTAGTAAGTAGCAGTAGTAGTAGTTATTAGGTGTAGTAGTAGTAGTTAGTAGTTAGTAGTAGATGTCAGTGGGTGATGAGGCGATTCCATGTGGGGGCGAATATCTCTGACCAATTCTTAAGTGACAACCGCCCAATAGTTTCACATTGTCTTCTGAGTGTTCTGCTGGATGATGAAGCCCTTTCATCTTCTGAGTGTTCTGCTGGATGAAGAAGACCTTTCATCTTCTGAGTGTTCTGCTAGATGAAGAAGGCCTTTCATCTTCTGAGTGTTCTGCTGGATGAAGAAGCCCTTTCATCTTCTGAGTGTTCTGCTGGATGATGAAGCCCTTTCATCTTCTGAGTGTTCTGCTGGATGAAGAAGGCCTTTCATCTTCTGAGTGTTCTGCTGGATGAAGAAGGCCTTTCATCTTCTGAGTGTTCTGCTGGATGAAGAAGGCCTTTCATCTTCTGAGTGTTCTGCTGGATGAAGAAGCCCTTTCATCTTCTGAGTGTTCTGCTGGATGATGAAGCCCTTTCATCTTCTGAGTGTTCTGCTGGATGAAGAAGGCCTTTCATCTTCTGAGTGTTCTGCTGGATGAAGAAGCCCTTTCATCTTCTGAGTGTTCTGCTGGATGAAGAAGACCTTTCATCTTCTGAGTGTTCTGCTGGATGAAGAAGCCCTTTCATCTTCCGAGTGTTCTGCTGGATGATGAAGCCCTTTCATCTTCCGAGTGTTCTGCTGGATGAAGAAGACCTTTCATCTTCTGAGTGTTCTGCTGGATGAAGAAGCCCTTTCATCTTCCGAGTGTTCTGCTGGATGAAGAAGACCTTTCATCTTCTGAGTGTTCTGCTGGATGAAGAAGACCTTTCATCTTCCGAGTGTTCTGCTGGATGAAGAAGACCTTTCATCTTCTGAGTGTTCTGCTGGATGAAGAAGACCTTTCATCTTTTGACTGTGCTCAACATTGACAACCAATGTTTCAGAGGCATCTTGTTGAGCAAAGAGGTTTTCCACTGGCTCACATCAACCATGAGCTCAGCAGCCTCACATTCAATCGCATGATCGATTAGACGCATTTTACTGTGTCGCAGTTAGTTCTGGTTCAAAGATTATGGCAAAAAGTGGCAGTATGGGACAAAAAGTACAAATCTGTAGATAAAGAGTGGCGAAAAGTATAATTTCATATTTCAAGGTTAGAATTTTTTTTAAAAACGGTAGCGCTTTAAATTACAGACCATTGCTTACGTAGGAATGAGTAATATACAATTGAAATAGATGCAATTGAACTATGAAGAGTGGTATTACTGAGTAATGTTGAGCAAAATGTGGACTTTTCTATATCTCTGTTTTGTGTACTTGTCCTTACAATGTGGGGTTGATTATAATGTACAGCAAACAATGCACAGGATAAATTCACACATCACACTGTACCCAATACAAGTATGTTGAATCCTTTGTGTCACACGGATAGATAGTCACTATCTGTTAAAGTGGACGATAAGGTGAATCTTGAAGGTGGTGCTAACTTTACCATGCTTATTTTGCCCAGCAGGACACTGGGTTACATCACTAACGCATCTCACCCAAGCCCTTTAAGACAGGTGTTAATTTGATTCATTCTAACCGCGAGCAGCACGTTGCGCCGCTGCTGGGTCTCTGGGGTTTTGCCTGGTCGCCCCCTAGTGGCCACATGGGAACACGAGCCCGCAGCTCCGCATGACGCCCACCAGCTGAGCGTCTGTCGGCTGCGCTGCTGCGGCGCCGCTCTCCTGTCTGTTATTCTGCAGCATGGCCCCTGAAGCAAAGAGAGGCAAGACACTCTGTCAGGTGCTGCTTGTAATGAGAGAGCGGGCTGGGTGCAGGACGTGTTGGACGGTGTGACACGGCATGACGGGCTGGAGCGCTGCCGAGCCCGGTAACGACGCACAAAGGTGGATGCGGAACGAAAAGCGCCAGCTGATCAGCGATGATGTGTGACGAGCAGAGTCCGGAGGTGGAGTGAAGGAGCGGAGAAGTACTCCTTCACACAAGAGCGGTGAGGAAGACAAAGGGGGAGGAAGAAAGGACGCCAAGGGAAGAGAAGGTAAAGGAAAGTAGAAGAAAGGGAGGCAGAAGAGAGAGAGAGAGAGAGAGCAGGGAGACCTGGTTCAGACATCGCGCTGCTCTCTCGGCATCTCGTCTGGCCGCTGCAGCCGCGCGTATCTGCGGATCTTCATCAGAGTCACGTAGGGATCTGGTTTAGCCGTGACAAATCCTGAATGAAAGTTATAATATATAGTCTCTCTCCTTTTGGCCGTCCACCTGCCCTCGATCCCTCGCGCTGGATTTCGAACCTCCCCACGCGCGGCCGCACTTAGAGACATGCCCAGCGCGCGACCATGGGCCAGCACGGCGACGGACGCGAGCGGGTCGTCGTGATTAACGTAGGGGGGATCCGCCACCAGACGTACAGCAGCACCCTCCGCACCTTACCGGGGACCCGCCTGGCCTGGCTAGCCGAGCCCGACGCCCACGACCACTTCGACTACGACACCAAAGCCCAGGAGTTCTTCTTCGACCGCCACCCGGGCGTCTTCGCCCACATCCTCAATTACTACCGTACCGGGAAGCTGCACTGCCCGGCAGACGTGTGCGGCCCGCTGTACGAGGAGGAGCTGGCCTTCTGGGGCATTGACGAGACGGACGTGGAGCCCTGCTGCTGGATGACCTACCGGCAGCACCGGGAGGCCGAGGAGGCGCTGGACAGTTTCGGCGGGGGTCCCATGGAGTCTGGCCCGGAGTGCGGGCACGGGGAGGGCGGGGAGGCCGGGGACGGGGATGAGGAGCTGGAGATGAAGAGGCTGGCGGTGGGGGACCCGGCGGAGGGCAAGACCGCAGGGGCCTGCTGGAGACGGTGGCAGAAACGTATGTGGGCGCTGTTTGAGGACCCCTACTCTTCGAAATATGCAAGGGTAAGTGATGGGCTGCGCATTTCAAATGGTAGGATTGCGTCATCAAAGAACCATTCCGTTTTTTTTACAACCTGGTAGCTTTTGCCATCCTGCATGTCAGTTATGACGTCATTTTACTAACCGGCTTCGTTTAGTAGATTTTGGGCGCGGGACCACCGCTGGACTCATTTTCACTACGGTGTCTTATGGGACAACTGAGCACGAGCGTCATACTTTTCTTAACAACTCCAATTTAAATCAGTTACCTAAACCCAAATTAAGAGAGGCCGACCAAAAGGCAGTAGTATCACGATGACGTCAGAGAATGGCTTAGTCTGAAAATATCGTCGGCAACAAGATCAGCTCAGGACAGAGAGACGTGGAGGAGACTAGCGCGTCATCCTGATGGTGCTGGCCACCCTCGCTAACGAGGAGGCCCTGAGGGAGAACAACATATGCCACGTATTTGGAAGTGAAGAGGATTATGGCCACATGTCAACATTGTATTGATGTTCTGAGATTAAAGTCACAGTTCGAAGAACTCCAGAAAGACAAGACAGACTTCTTTGTCCCATAGGGAAGTTTGTCTTGGACACACTTAGTACAAACAAACAATAATACACTACATATCACACATACATGTGCTATCCGCAAACATTCCGTGCATGTCTGTCCCAAATGCCATCTGTCATCAATACATCATCAACAAATGTCTGGCTCTAATAATCTTCTGTATGCAGGGAAAAAACAGAGTGTAGGCTAAAAGTTGTGATGTGAGATGTCCAATATGATCAGTGGCGGATGTCGTCGCTAATTTACTTCCTGGTTCACCCTGCAGTAAGTAGCAGCCTACATTTACTGTAGGTAGTAGTAACATCCATAAACTAGCCGGCCAGCACCAAGTCATCGATAATGGACAGTCATGGATACAGTCTGACTGAGACACTAGGGGGCACTGTTGTTTAAAGACTCCGGTCCAGCTGTCCCATAAGTCACCGCTGTAAAGCTGGTTCCAGCCGTGGTCCCTGTCCAACACCTACTGAATGAAGCTGTAAAGCTGAGTCCAGCCGTGGTCCCTGTCCAACACCTACTGAATGAAGCTGTAAAGCTGAGTCCAGCCGTGGTCCCTGTCCAACACCTACTGAATGAAGCTGTAAAGCTGAGTCCAGCCGTGGTCCCTGTCCAACCCCTACTGAATGAAGCTGTAAAGCTGAGTCCAGCCGTGGTCCCTGTCCAACACCTACTGAATGTAGCTGTAAAGCTGAGTCCAGCCGTGGTCCCTGTCCAACACCTACTGAATGAAGCTGTAAAGCTGAGTCCAGCCGTGGTCCCTGTCCAACACCTACTGAATGAAGCTGTAAAGCTGAGTCCAGCCGTGGTCCCTGTCCAACACCTACTGAATGAAGCTGTAAAGCTGAGTCCAGCCGTGGTCCCTGTCCAACATCAACTGAATGAAGCTGTAAAGCTGAGTCCAGCCGTGGTCCCTGTCCAACACCTACTGAATGAAGCTGTAAAGCTGAGTCCAGCCGTGGTCCCTGTCCAACACCTACTGAATGAAGCTGTAAAGCTGAGTCCAGCCGTGTTCCCTGTCCAACACCTACTGAATGAAGCTGTAAAGCTGAGTCCAGCCGTGGTCCCTGTCCAACACCTACTGAATGAAGCTGTAAAGCTGAGTCCAGCCGTGGTCCCTGTCCAACACCTACTGAATGAAGCTGTAAAGCTGAGTCCAGCCGTGGTCCCTGTCCAACATCAACTGAATGAAGCTGTAAAGCTGAGTCCAGCCGTGGTCCCTGTCCAACACCTACTGAATGAAGCTGTAAAGCTGAGTCCAGCCGTGGTCCCTGTCCAACACCTACTGAATGAAGCTGTAAAGCTGAGTCCAGCCGTGGTCCCTGTCCAACATCAACTGAATGAAGCTGTAAAGCTGAGTCCAGCCGTGGTCCCTGTCCAACACCTACTGAATGAAGCTGTAAAGCTGAGTCCAGCCGTGGTCCCTGTCCAACACCTACTGAATGAAGCTGTAAAGCTGAGTCCAGCCGTGTTCCCTGTCCAACACCTACTGAATGAAGCTGTAAAGCTGAGTCCAGCCGTGGTCCCTGTCCAACACCTACTGAATGAAGCTGTAAAGCTGAGTCCAGCCGTGGTCCCTGTCCAACATCAACTGAATGAAGCTGTAAAGCTGAGTCCAGCCGTGGTCCCTGTCCAACACCTACTGAATGAAGCTGGTGAGTAAAATGACATGATAGCTGATATGAATGATGAAAAACTATGGAAAGAGGTGGCAGGATAGGAACATCTGTTGAGTGCAGCTCCGCAGAGCCACGGGCATGTAGTCTATATCCCACTTGTGAACTTGGTATTGCAGCCGTACGTCATCCTATGTATTGGCAAAGAACTGAATCTTCCAGGATTAGGGTACATAGTTTGATAACGTGACAGGCAGGGGGGCAAGTCCGTGAACACTGGGTCCCGTGCCCCCCTCCATAGGGTTAGTGGTCGTGTCAGGAAGGGCATTCGACGTAACATTTTGCCAAATCAGTATGTGGATTGACAAGACCAGTTGAGGCCCGGGTTAACAATGATCGCCACCGGTGCTGTGCCCTCACAGGGTACTGACAGAATCTATAAAATCTGCTGTGGTGACCCCTGAGAAACAGGGAACAAGCTGAAAGAAGAAGAAGAAGAAGAAGAAGAAGAAGAAGAAGAAGAAGAAGAAGAAGAAGAAGAAGAAGAAGAAGGAGGAGAAGAAGAAGAAGGAGAAGGGAATATAATTTGATACACATTTGTGTATTGTGTTGACTCCACATAACCATCAGCAGGAATTTGAAATGCACTGATAGAACTAGGAGGACCTGTTCATCCCTTCCACTCCAGCGAACCATCAGAAAGTAGGAGGTGACAAGCCACGTACAGCACACCTCCATAAGACAGCCGGTAGGCTGAGTGCACAGCAAGGTATTACCATTATAAGGGGATGAAGGGATGCAGCTCTTATATTAGCTTGTCTCTCATGACAACTTCCGCTTGAGAGCTCAGCTTTGGTCGTCAGTAAAAAAAAGACACGTGCGCAGGGGCTGTGGAATGGGCTATGGCCGGATGTGACGGGTTTTTGCAGGTTTACCTTCATGTGCTTGTGGCATGATATGGTGACTAGTAAGACAGAATAACTACTACAGTGGTGACTTCTTATGTATTTATTTATTTATCCCCCCCCTTTTTTTTAAATTCTCAACTGTATCCGGCCAATTACCCCACTCTTCCGAGCCGTCCCGGTCGCTGCTCCCCCCTGCTGATCCGGGGAGGGCTGCAGACTACCACATGCTTCCCCCATACATGTGGAGTCACCAGCCGCTTCTTTTCACCTGACAGTGAGTAGTTTCACCAGGGGGACGGAGCGCGTGGGTGGATTGCGCTATTCCCCCCAGGCACCCCCCCCCGAGCAGGCGCCCCGGACGGCCGACCAGAGGAGGCGCTAGTGCAGCGACCAGGACACATATCCATATCCGGCTTCCCACCCGCAGACACGGCCAATTGTGTCTGTAGGGACGCCCGACCAAGCCAGAGGTAACACGGGGATTCAAACTGCTGATCCCTGTGTTGGTAGGCAACAGAAAGGACCGCTACACTATCCGTACGCCTACATGTGTCACTGTAACAGTTTCTGGCAATTACACTGCAAAACTTTTAATCTACACTACACTATACCGATGTAAGTCCTACATGTGAGGAATGAGAGGGGTTTGTGGGAGATGTTAGACCTACATGTGAGGAATGAGAGGGTTTGTGTGAGATGTTAGTCCTACATGTGAGGAATGAGAGGTGTTTGTGGGAGATGTTAATCCTACATGTGAGGAATGAGAGGTGTTTGTGGGAGATATTAGTCCTACATTTGAGGAATGAGAGGGGTTTGTGGAAGATGTTAGTCCTACATGTGAGGAATGAGAGGTGTTTGTGGAAGATGTTAGTTCTACATTTGAGGAATGAGAGGTGTTTGTGGGAGATGCTAATCCTACATGTGAGGAATGAGAGGTGTTTGTGGGAGATGTTAATCCTACATGTGAGGAATGAGAGGTGTTTGTGGGAGATATTAGTCCTACATTTGAGGAATGAGAGGGGTTTGTGGAAGACGTTAGTTCTACATGTGAGGAATGAGAGGGTTTGTGTGAGATGTTAGTCCTACATTTGAGGAATGAGAGGTGTTTGTGGGAGATGTTAGTCATACATGCGAGGAATGAGAGGGGTTTGTGGGATGTGTTAATCCTATATGTGAGGAATGAGGGGTTTGTGGGAGATGGTAGTCCTACATTTGAGGAATGAGAGGGGTTTGTGGGAGATGTTAGTCCTACATGTGAGGAATGAGAGGTGTTTGTGGAAGATGTTAGTTCTACATTTGAGGAATGAGAGGTGTTTGTGGGAGATGTTAATCCTACATGTGAGGAATGAGAGGTGTTTGTGGGAGATGTTAATCCTACATGTGAGGAATGAGAGGTGTTTGTGGGAGATATTAGTCCTACATTTGAGGAATGAGAGGGGTTTGTGGAAGACGTTAGTTCTACATGTGAGGAATGAGAGGGTTTGTGTGAGATGTTAGTCCTACATTTGAGGAATGAGAGGTGTTTGTGGGAGATGTTAGTCATACATGCGAGGAATGAGAGGGGTTTGTGGGATGTGTTAATCCTATATGTGAGGAATGAGGGGTTTGTGGGAGATGGTAGTCCTACATTTGAGGAATGAGAGGGGTTTGTGGGAGATGTTAGTCCTACATGTGAGGAATGTGAGGTGTTTGTGGGAGATGTTAATCCTACATGCGAGGAATGAGAGGGGTTTGTGGGAGATGTTAGTCCTACATTTGAGGAATGAGAGGGGTTTGTGGGAGATGTTAGTCCTACATGTGAGGAATGAGAGGTGTTTGTGGGAGATGTTAGTCCTACATTTGAGGAATGAGAGGGGTTTGTGGAAGACGTTAGTTCTACATGTGAGGAATGAGAGGGTTTGTGGGAGATGTTAGTCCTACATTTGAGGAATGAGAGGGGTTTGTGGAAGACGTTAGTTCTACATGTGAGGAATGAGAGGGTTTGTGTGAGATGTTAGTCCTACATTTGAGGAATGAGAGGTGTTTGTGGGAGATGTTAGTCATACATGCGAGGAATGAGAGGGGTTTGTGGGATGTGTTAATCCTATATGTGAGGAATGAGGGGTTTGTGGGAGATGTTAGTCCTACATTTGAGGAATGAGAGGGGTTTGTGGGAGATGTTAGTCCTACATGTGAGGAATGTGAGGTGTTTGTGGGAGATGTTAATCCTACATGCGAGGAATGAGAGGGGTTTGTGGGAGATGTTAGTCCTACATTTGAGGAATGAGAGGGGTTTGTGGGAGATGTTAGTCCTACATGTGAGGAATGAGAGGTGTTTGTGGGAGATGTTAGTCCTACATTTGAGGAATGAGAGGGGTTTGTGGAAGACGTTAGTTCTACATGTGAGGAATGAGAGGGTTTGTGGGAGATGTTAGTCCTACATTTGAGGAATGAGAGGGGTTTGTGGGAGATGTTAGTCATACATGCGAGGAATGAGAGGGGTATGTGGGATGTGTTAATCCTATATGTGAGGAATGAGGGGTTTGTGGGAGATGGTAGTCATACATTTGAGGAATGAGAGGGGTTTGTGGGAGATGTTAGTCCTACATGTGAGGAATGAGAGGGGTTTGTGGGAGATGTTAGTCCTACATTTGAGGAATGAGAGGTGTTTGTGGGAGATGTTAGTCCTACATGGGAGAAATGAGAGGTTTTTGTGGGAGATGTTAGTTCTACATGTGAGGAATGAGAAGTGTTTATGGGAGATGTTAGTCCTACATGTGAGGAATGAGAGGTGTTTGTGGGATGTGTTAATCCTATATGTGAGGAATGAGGGGTTTCTGGGAGATGTTAGTCCTACATTTGAGGAATGAGAGGGGTTTGTGGGAGACGTTAGTCCTACATTTGAGGAATGAGAGGTGTTTGTAGGAGATGTTAGTTCTACATGTGAGGAATGAGAGGTGTTTGTGGGAGATGTTAGTCCTACATTTGAGGAATGAGAGGGGTTTGTGGAAGACGTTAGTTCTACATGTGAGGAATGAGGGTTTGTGGGAGATGTTAGTCCTACATTTGAGGAATGAGAGGTGTTTGTGGGAGATGTTAGTCCTACATACGAGGAATGAGAGGGGTTTGTGGGATGTGTTAATCCTAAATGTGAGGAATTAGGGGTTTGTGGGAGATGTTAGTCCTACATTTGAGGAATGAGAGGGGGTTGTGGGAGATGTTAGTCCTACATGCGAGGAATGAGAGGTGTTTGTGGGAGATGTTAGTCCTACATGTGAGGAATGAGAGGTGTTTGTGGGAGATGTTAGTCCTACATGTGAGGAATGAGAGGTGTTTATGGGAGATGTTAGTCCTACATGTGAGGAATGAGAGGGGTTTGTGGGAGATGTTAGTTCTACATGTGAGGAATGAGAGGGGTTTGTGGGAGATGGTAGTCCTACATGTGAGGAATGAGAGGGGTTTGTGGGAGATGGTAGTCCTACATGTGAGGAATGAGAGGGCTTCGTGGGAGATGTTAGTCCCACATGTGAGGAATGAGAGGGTTTTTTGGGAGATGTTAGTCCTACATGTGAGGAATGAGAGGTGTTTGTGGGAGATGTTAGTCCTACATTTGAGGAATGAGAGGGGTTTGTGGAAGATGTTAGTCCTACATTTGAGGAATGAGAGGTTTTTGTGGGAGATGTTAGTTCTACATGTGAGGAATGAGAGGGGTTTGTGGGAGACGTTAGTGCTACATTTGAGGAATGAGAGGTGTTTGTAGGAGATGTTAGTTATACATGTGAGGAATGAGAGGTGTTTATGGGAGATGTTAGTCCTACATTTGAGGAATGAGAGGGGTTTGTGGGAGATGTTAATCCTAAATGTGAGGAATGAGAGGGGTTTGTGGGAGATGCTAGTCCTACATGCGAGGAATGAGAGGGGTTTGTGGGAGATGTTAATCCTACATGTGAGGAATGAGAGGGCTTTGTGGAAGATGTTAGTCCTACATGTGAGGAATGAGAGGGGTTTGTGGGAGATGTTAGTCCTACATGTGAGGAATGAGAGGGGTTTGTGGGAGATGTTAGTCCTACATTTGAGGAATGAGAGGTGTTTGTGGGAAATGTTAGTCCTACATGGGAGGAATGAGAGGGGTTTGTGGGAGATGTTAGTTCTACCTGTGAGGAATGAGAGGTGTTTATGGGAGATGTTAGTCCTACATGCGAGGAATGAGAGGGGTTTGTGGGATGTGTTAATCCTATATGTGAGGAATGAGGGGTTTGTGGGAGATGTTAGTCCTACATTTGAGGAATGAGAGGTGTTTGTGGGAGATGTTAGTCCTACATGTGAGGAATGAGAGGGGTTTGTGGGAGATGTTAATCCTACATGTGAGGAATGAGAGGTGTTTGTGGGACATGTTAGTCCTACATGTGAGGAATGAGAGGTGTTTGTGGGAGATGTTAGTCCTACATTTGAGGAATGAGAGGGGTTTGTGGAAGACGTTAGTTCTACATGTGAGGAAAGAGGGTTTGTGGGAGATGTTAGTCCTACATTTGAGGAATGAGAGGTGTTTGTGGGAGATGTTAGTCCTACATGCGAGGAATGAGAGGGGTTTGTGGGATGTGTTAATCCTATATGTGAGGAATGAGGGCTTTGTGGGAGATGTTAGTCCTACATTTGAGGAATGAGAGGGGTTTGTGGGAGATGTTAGTCCTACATTTGAGGAATGAGGTGTTTGTAGGAGATGTTAGTCCTACATGTGAGGAATGAGAGGTGTTTGTGGGAGATGTTAGTCCTACATTTGAGGAATGAGAGGTGTTTGTGGGAGATGTTAATCCTAAATGTGAGGAATGAGACGGGTTTGTGGGAGATGCTAGTCCTACATGCGAGGAATGAGAGGGGTTTGTGGGAGATGTTAATCCTACATGTGAGGAATGAGAGGGGTTTGTGGAAGATGTTAGTCCTACATATGAGGAATGAGAGGGGTTTGTGGGAGATGGTAGTCCTACATTTGAGGAATGAGAGGTGTTTGTGGGAGATTGTAGTCCTACATGTGAGGAATGAGAGGGGTTTGTGGGAGATGGTAGTCCTACATGTGAGGAATGAGAGGGGTTTGTGGGAGATGGTAGTCCTACATTTGAGGAATGAGAGGGGTTTGTGGGAGATGGTAGTCCTACATTTGAGGAATGAGAGGGGTTTGTGGGAGATGTTAGTTCTACATGTGAGGAATGAGAGGGGTTTGTGGGAGATGGTAGTCCTACATGTGAGGAAGGAGAGGGGTTTGTGGGAGATGGTAGTCCTACATTTGAGGAATGAGAGGGGTTTGTGGGAGATGTTAGTTCTACATGTGAGGAATGAGAGGGGTTTGTGGGAGATGGTAGTCCTACATGTGAGGAATGAGAGGGGTTTGTGGGAGATGGTAGTCCTACATGTGAGGAATGAGAGGGGTTTGTGGGAGATGGTAGTCCTACATGTGAGGAATGAGAGGGGTTTGTGGGAGATGGTAGTCCTACATGTGAGGAATGAGAGGGGTTTGTGGGAGGTTTGCTGAACAGTGTTATAATAATAATGTGCTGACTGCAGCGCCATTGTAAAAGGGCTGCTTGGATGAGGATTAGGCTATTCACACATCTTCTTTCCATATAATTTGTCAAGAACACGGAGGAGAACCAAACCTCCCAACATGGCACCCAAGTGTTTGGAGGAGAACCAAACCTCCCAACATGGCACCCAAGTGTTTGGTCACCATAGCAACCACTGTAGCTCTAATCTATATTAGACACGTTTTTAGATACGTGTCAGACATCCAACTGTCCAAACTGAGGCAACCCTGGCCGGATGCGCATTTACAAAAGTAGAAAAATAAACAGAAGGCGAGCTTCTCATGAGACATGTGCTTCCATCATTTTTTACTGCTTTATTACTCCAAATCACTGCAGCGTCCACTGATCGATAGTAAACTTTATGACAGTTATAGTTTATAATAGATCAGATGTCATGTCATGTCGGCGTCATTTTACTGCGTCAGCTGCTCATATATTTTTCACAAGTTACTTGCATTTCTTGTTGTACTTTTCATTGGTTTTGATTTTCTGTATTTTGTCGGGGAGGGGTGAATTTTGTTAATAAATAAAGAAAAGAAAATAATAAAATTAGCTACCTTTGGTTTCCTTACTTAATCATTGATGTCCAGTGTAGTATCCTAGCTGTGATAATCGGCTCTGTGCAAAACTCTAGTCCACTGACTTCCGGTTTCTACTGCAGCGGTCATACCAGTTTCCTGTTTGTTGGCGTGTGCTATTGACAATGGCATATTTTCCGCGATGCCTGCAAGATTTACCATGGATAAACGTCAACGACGTGTAGTTAAGTCCGAAATATAGTTAAGTCCACCATTATGAGGATGAAGAACCTCATCCTCATAATGGTGGACGTAACTTGAAATGTACAACGTGAAACTTTTCAGCGTTTGCTGGTAGGTGCAGGAGAAAGTTTGTCGACAGTTGTGTGCATGTCGTTGACATTTATCCATGGTAAATCTTGCAGGCATCTCGAAAAATATGCCACTGTCAATAGCACATGCCAACAAACAGGAAACTGGTATGACCGTTGCGGCAGAACCCGGAAGTTAGTGGACTACAGTTATGCACAGAGTCGATTAAGACACTATTTGGACCCCATAGTCGGCTATAGAAAAAAAACAGACTTGAAATGAGCCAGTCAGTTGTGAATAGAGAAAGAAAGTAACGTACATGTAGCGTAAAAAGCCATTCATATTCGTCCCCCTTGTCATGTAAGCTTGGCAACATGAGCTACACTATTTATTTAACAGACACAGCATACCTCCAACAGTGGGTGACCTTCTGTCAGCCAACCACACAGCGGCCGTCGGTGAGAGCATGACCATCCCGCAGATAAACTTTTAAGTCCCCTTTTCCTCGCCTCCTCCACCTTTGACCAAAAACGAACATGACCATCTCGGTCCTCTCTGAATAAGTCCTCCCTGAAGCGGACTTTCCTCTCGTTGCAAATCTTGGCATTTTTGGACATTTTCCAAACTTGATCGCGGACAGACCTCATGGAAAACTGTATGGTGATCTGCCTGGGCGGGCCTGTCGGCTCTCTTCTTCTGCCCTGGTCTGTGCACGGTATCCACCGTGTTATGCAGGTGCTCGGCTGAGATGCCCTGGGTCAGGATCTTTGCTAGCTCAAGGCTCCAGCCATATCGTTCAGTTTAGGAATTTAAGATAAGTTGAAGTAGTCTAACTTGATGCAAAGATTTAGTGCACGATGCCAACTGTATTTTTTTAATCGTTGACTGTAGGTTTTAGACGATTTGAAGGTCTTTAAAGGAATTAGGCCTCAGAGCCTGCATGAAGTTCGACCGCTCACTCCGCCACGCCCCCCCCGTGAGACAGAACCCGCGAAACCAGTGAGTCAGACAGTAGCTCCCAGCACAGCTGTATGCACTTAGCATGAGCTTCTCCAGTAAAGTTCCGTGTTTGTTTAATAAGTTGTCTGCCTATTTGTGTTACACACTAGAACATCACACTGGCGACGACGACAAAAGGACGACGAATGACACACTCTGCATGCTAGTAAAGAAACTAAACTGAACGAAAACGAAGTTCTAAACTAACGAAAATATGACCACGAGTGGCTAACAAGAGACTGAATGAGTGGCTAGCAAGAGACTGAATGAGTGGCTAGCAAGAGACTGAATGAGTGGCTAGCAAGAGACTGAATGAGTGGCTAACAAGAGACTGAATGAGTGGCTAACAAGAGACTGAATGAGTGGCTAGCAAGAGACCGAATGGATGGCTAACAAGAGACTGAATGAGTGGCTAGCAAGAGACTGAATGGGTGGCTAACAAGAGACTGAATGAGTGGCTAGCAAGAGACTGAATGAGTGGCTAACAAGAGACTGAATGAGTGGCTAGCAAGAGACCGAATGGGTGGCTAACAAGAGACTGAATGAGTGGCTAACAAGAGACTGAATGAGTGGCTAGCAAGAGACTGAATGAGTCACTAAGAAGTGACTGAATGAGTGGTTAGCAAGAGACTGAATGAGTGGCTAACAAGAGACTGAATGAGTGCCTAAGAAGAGACTGAATGAGTGGCTAGCAAGAGACTGAGTGAGTGGCTAGCAAGAGACTGAATGGGTGGCTAACAAGAGACTGGATGAGTGGCTAGCAAGAGACTGAATGAGTGGCTAGCAAGAGACCGAATGGGTGGCTAACAAGAGACTGAATGAGTGGCTGGCAGGAGACTGAATGAGTCGCTAAGAAGAGACTGAATGAGTGGCTAGCAAGAGACTGAATGAGTGGCTAACAAGAGACTGAATGAGTGGCTAGCAAGAGACTGAATGGATGGCTAACAAGAGACTGAATGAGTGGCTAGCAAGAGACTGAATGAGTCACTAAGAAGAGACTGAATGAGTGGCTAGCAAGAGACTGAATGAGTGGCTAACAAAAGACTGAATGAGAGGCTAACAAGAGACTGAATGAGTGGCTAGCAAGAGACTGAATGAGTGGCTAGCAAGAGACTGAATGAGTGGCTAACAAGAGACTGAATGAGTGGCTAACAAGAGACTGAATGAGTGGCTAGCAAGAGACTGAATGGGTGGCTAAGAAGAGACTGAATGAGTGGCTAGCAAGAGACTGAATGAGTGGCTAGCAAGAGACTGAATGAGTCACTAAGAAGTGACTGAATGAGTGGCTAGCAAGAGACTGAATGCGTGGCTAACAAGAGACTGAATGAGTGGCTAGCAAGAGACTGAATGAGTCGCTAAGAAGAGACTGAATGAGTGGCTAGCAAGAGACTGAATGAGTGGCTAACAAGAGACTGAATGAGTGGCTAACAAGAGACTGAATGAGTGGCTAGCAAGAGACTGAATGGGTGGCTTACAAGAGACTGAATGAGTAGCTAGCAAGAGACTGAATGAGTCGCTAAGAAGAGACTGAATGAGTGGCTAGCAAGAGACTGAATGAGTGGCTAGCAAGAGACTAAATGAGTGGCTAACAAGAGACTGGATGAGTGGCTGGCAAGAGACCGAATGAGTGGCTAACAAGAGACTAAATGAGTGGCTAGCAAGAGACTAAATGAGTGGCCAACAAGAGACCGAATGAGTGGCTAACAAGAGACTAAATGAGTGGCTAGCAAGAGACTGAATGAGTCGCTAAGAATAGACTGAATGAGTGGCTAACAAGAGACTAAATGAGTGGCTAGCAAGAGACTGAATGAGTGGCTAACAAGAGACTGAATGAGTGGCTAGCAAGAGACTGAATGAGTCGCTAAGAAGAGACTGAATGATTGGCTAGCAAGAGACTGAATGAGTGGCTAGCAAGAGACTGAATGAGTGGCTAACAAGAGACTAAATGAGTGGCTAACAAGAGACTGGATGAGTGGCTGGCAAGAGACTGAATGAGTGGCTAACAAGAGACTAACTGAGCGGCTAGCAAGAGACTGAATGAGTCGCTAAGAAGAGATTGAATTTGTGGCTAACAAGAAACTAAATGAGTGGTTAATAACAGACTGAATGAGTGGTTAATAAGAGACTGAATGAGTGGCTAGCAAGAGACCGAATGAGTGGCTAGCAAGAGACTGAATGAGAGGCTAACGAGACCGAATGAGTGGCCAGCAAGAGACTGAATGGGTGGCTAGCAAAAGACTGAACTCAAAATGTCACTCACAGACACCGTCAGTTTGCCAGCTTTCGACACAGAAACGGATCCAAGCTCAGTAGGACCATGCTGGACCAAATGGGTGCAGAGGTTTGAAAATTATACTCCTGCCATGAACATCACAGGCGATGCAAGGCAAAAAGCATTGCTGCTACACTTAGCAGGAGAGCGCTGTAGGAGTGTGTCTTCTTAACCATTATAACCAAACTTGTTGTGCCGTTTAACGAAGTTTAATTAAAGAATAAAAGTTACAAGTGAGGCACTCGTGGCTGTCAGCTAGGCATGCTATCAGAACTACCCTAACCGTCTCAGTCGGGATGTTACATGAACTACCTAAAACAATGAACACTGGTAGTTGAAGTCCTGTAACTAAACTATGACTATGTAGTCATATCAGGTCCTACAATCGCGTACATGACATGTATGACGCGCTGGCAGCAGAGGCAAGACAAGTTTGCTGAGGTAAAGCAGAAGCTAAGAAAGTACTTCACGCCTAAAAGAATGTGCAATACCAAGTGTAGATGTTCAGAAAGGCGGTGCAACAGCCAGGTAAACATTTAGACACACTGTACAAGACTACGCATGCTAGCGAAGAATTGTGAGTTTAACGACGTCGACAAGCAGATTAAAGCACAACTGATTCAAAGCTGCTCTTCAACGAGGCCACGCAGACGAGCGCTCAGGGAGCCTGGTAGCTGCCCGGATGAACTCCTAGAGCACGGCAGATCACTGGAACTGTCCGAGCAGCAAGCAGCAGGTGTGGAGCAGACTGTAGCTGCCTGCGTCAGTGAACGAAGTGCATCAGAGGGGGCGACCAGCTACCAGCCGGCGCGCCGGGAGAGCGAAGCCCAAAAACCGGTGGAAAATACCCTCACGATGGAGAATGTCCAGCAAAAGGGACAGACTGTAAAGCATGCGGCACGCTGAACCACTTCACGAAGCAGTGCAGGTCAAAGCAAAAGCAACCTGGAAAAGACTTTGACATGAAACTGCTCTGACCCCATCCTCGGCCTCTTCCGCGCCCTTGGTTGCACCCTTGATGGAGTGGACAGTCTTTAGCCCAGTGACCGGGCTGGCCACATGTGAAGCAGCAGTCGTCACCCGGTTGGGGGCCGCTGGGCTGGGCGTGTTGCCACGTGTTCTGACGTCGTGAACGATCCCCGGGTCTGTCCTGTTGCCCAGGTTGATGGGGTGAAGCCGCTGCAGCACCTGCCATTCACAGTTGGGTCAGGCAGGTGAGTGGCCGCTTGCTTCATATCTTCGTGAGTCCAGGGGTGGTGGACGAGAATCGATCCCTGGGAGCCTGCGACTTCAATCATTGGAGCTGTAAAGCTACCACCCATGACTGTTCCACTAGCAGGGCCAGCGTAGCACGTCCCCCTCTCGTAGACGAGGGAGAGGGATTCGGTGGTGGTTGGGGTGGTGGCGGACGGGGTGTCGGTGGTGGTGGTCCTGTGTTTGATGTCGACACCTGGATCTGTTGGACAGGTTGCTGGACACACCCGGAGTCGTCAGAGGGGTGTCCCAGAGACATTGCTGTGAGCTGCGGCTATAAGGAAGACAAAGGAGAGAGAGAGGCTGGCTGCCATGTGAGTATGGCGGAGGGGTGGATGTCAGAGATGGATTAGGAGAGGTGTGTGAGAACGGGTCTTTGGTTGATACGTGAGCTGTCGTATCTCTGTCTTTGTCCGAGTCGTCGCTGCGCGTCATAGTCCTCTGTAGCCTTTTTCTTTCCCTACTTTCACACTCTTTCTCCCACATTCCCAAAATTCTTTCTTGCTCTGCCATATACTCTAACCATGTTGTAGGAATCTTTTTCCTTTCTAAGACCTTCGCTTTTCCCTTTTCCATGGACTGTCGGACTTTCATTAGTTTATTCTTGCTCAAAGTTCCTTCAACAGGAAACCCATGATCCTGTATTCAGTCTAAAACATATTTTACCGAGTCTTCACCATATTTCCTTATCACTCATTATCTGATAGATCGGACCCTCCATATTTATCGGGGGCGGTTTACTGCCCTTGTTTCCCTTTTATTTTCTTTTTTTCCCCTCAAAATTCACTTGATCCTACCAAATGACCACTTCTATTAGTGCGAGACCGAGGGTGAACAGCCGCTTAATTGTCAGTGCACGACCTCATCTGGTTTCAATAGTACGCGTTTTAAATGATCATTTTATCCTTTAAAGAATTCTGCTTACCCGTGCGATGAATCTCCCAGGGTTTTGCTGAGGGATTTCAGCGACACCGACCAAACGGACCACCCGCCTCTCCCTTTCTTCTTCTCAAACCTGGTGAGGTTATTGGGAGATCGGTGACTATGTTCTTGTCCCGAGATGATCAGTCAGCCGGTTGTCCGTCTGGCGGGGCGACGTGAGATCCCGCTTCTGACACCAAATTGTTGTGGATTTTCCTTTATCCTTTTAATGGGCTCCTGCCCCAGCAACCTCTGGGGAGAATAATCGTCACACAAATATTAAAGCAAACAGAGAATCTTTAATGCATCTGCAGATGGAGAGACATAAGGCCACACAGAGGTTCGTCTGTGAGGATATGCTCTGCCTCTGAGCTGGAGATAGTGGTTTTTTATAGCACAGTCCTTCGCGTCATACACTATGTTTCCTGCATTAACTAAGGTGTCGTCTTACAAAGGTATGCAGGAAACCATCTGAGTTAATCATGTTCTGTGACTGGTGAGTGTCTGTATGTCCATTACTCTTATCTTCGCTGTCCCAGTGCCTGGGATGTGGCAAAGGGGAAGCAATCATGATAGGGTGGCTATGTGACCCCATGGGGGGTCGCATGAGAACAATGGGTATGTGTGTCTGCATTGAATGAGAAGTTTCATACACACAGAGAAGTGGAAAACTACAAAGTACATATGAAGTGCATATGGAGGACATTTTGTACTCCACACCACTACACATGTCCCCCCAGAATTCGCCTTAATACGAAAAGTCCGTGTGGCGAGGGGGGCGGATCTCTCTGCCCCAACGGCTCCGCTGAACAGGAGCTGGGGGCTGGTTAAGCGCAGACAAAGCAGCAGAGCCCTCACAGCTGGACCGGGGAAAGGGAGGGGCTGGGGAAGCAGGGGGCGGCTCGCCGGGGGAGGGGGGCAGGGCCGGGGGGCGCCCCCGCCGTGGGGGCAGGGCCAGACCAACAGGGCGGTCTAAGTCCAGGTGAGCAGGCTTGAGGTGGTCCACAGAAACCCGCTCCAGCCTGCTGCCAACCTCCACCACAAAGTGCTTATCTCCAGTGTCCCGTACCCGAAATGGGCCGTCGTAGGGTGGCTGCGTCGTGACGGATGAAAACATACTCCGCCGACCGCAGCTCCGTGGGGACATAGGACTGAGAGCCGCCATGCTGAGAAGTGGGGACCGGTGCAAAAGCCCTGGCTTCCTCCTGCAGCGCAGTCCGTTGGCAGCTGGTGGACCAGAGAGCTGTGGTGGTGGGAAGGAAATCCCCCGGGACCTGAAGTGGCTGTCCATAGACCAGTTCGGTGGATGAGGACTGTGGCCGTCCTGAGCCCAAGCATGATCCAAGGCAGTTTGTCGACCCAGCGGTCGTCCTTGAGGGTAGCCCGCAATGCGGCCTTCATCACCACGCTGTGGTGCGATGGAGCCTCACCCCTAAACCCGCGGTGATCTCCTCCCAGAGCGCTGACGTGAATTGCGGCCCTCTGTCTGAGGAGAGGTCAGATGGGGTGCCAAAGCGGGCGACCCAGGTTCCGATGAACGCTCAGGCAACCTCAGGCGCCGTCGTGGACGAAAGCGGGACGTCCTCTGGCCATCGCGTGGTCCTGTCGACCATGGTGAGCAGGTATGTTAAACCATGGGAGGGGGGTAGGGGGCCTACCAGGTCCACATTCACGTGGTCGAACCTCCTCTCAGGTACCGTGTAAGGTATCAGGGGCGCTTTGACGTGCCGGAGCACTTTGGGAGCGTTGGCACTCCACACAGGTGTCAGCCCAGTCCCTCACATCCTTTTTGAGTCCATGCCAGACAAACTTTGCCGGGGTGAGACAGCCCATGGACTGCGTCGAAGACCCACCGCCTCCAAGCAGTCGGAACGACGGGGCGGGGCTGACCCGTAGAGACGTCGCACAGGAGCGTGGCGCCGGCGTCGTCTAAAGCCACATCCTCCAACTGCAGCCCTGTGACGGCGGTCCTGCATGCCTGCACTCCTGGGTCGGCGGCCTGGTCAGCCGCCATCTGGCTGTAGTCGAGTCCCAAATGGGCGGCCCCAGCGATGGCCCGGGAGAGACAGTCGGCGACCGGGTTGGGCTTCCCAGCGACATGCCTCACGTCGGTGGTAAACTCAGAGATGTAGGCCAACTGCCGCTGCTGGTGGGCTGACCACGGCTCTGCCACCTTGGCCATCGTGAACACCAGCGGTTTGTGATCGACGAAAGCCGTGAACTGACGGCCCTCCAGGAGGAAACGAAAGTGCCTAACAGCGAGGAAAAGGCCAAGCAGCTCACGATCAAAGCTGGTGTATTTGCGCTCTCTCAGGTTCAACTGCCGGCTGAAGAAGGCAAGCGGCTGCCACGCGCCGCTCACCCACTGCTCGTAAACCGCGCCGACAGCGTAGTCCGAAGCATCCGTCGTGATGGCGATGGGCGCTCCAGACACAGGGTGTGCCAGCATCGCCGCGTCAGCCAGGGCGGCCTTCACATCCTTAAAAGCCTTGTCCCTCTCTGCAGACCAGTCCACGGCGTGTTTGGGGGCTGTGCCCTTCGGAGTCTCATATAGGGGACGGAGGAGATCGGCAGCCCGGGGGATGAACTGGTGGTAGAAGGACACCATGCCAATGAACTCCTGGAGGGACTGGGCCGTGTGTGTGCGTGGAAAGTCTGCGACGGCCTCCACCTTAGATGGAAGGGGGGCCGCCCTGTCCTTGGTGACCCAGTGGCCCAGGAAGTCGATGGTGCTCAGACCAAACTGGCTTTTGGCCGGGTTAACTAGCAACCCGTGCAGGCTGAGCCTCTTGAAAAGGGCTCTGAGGTGGGACAAGTGCTCGGACACAGAGGCGCTAGCGACCAGGATGTCCTCCAGGTACACAAAGAGGAAAGGCAGGTCCCGCAACACTGAGTCCATGAGGCGTTGGAAGGACTGCGCGGCATTCTTGAGCCCAAACGGCACGCGCAGGAACTCGAACAGTCCGAACGGAGTTGTCACAGCCGTTTTGGGGACATCAGCGGGATGGGCGGGCACCTGGTGGTATCCACGGACGAGGTCCACCTTGGAAAAGATCACTTTCCCAGCCAGGTGGGTGGAGAAATCTTGGATGTGAGGGACCGGGTAGCGGCCCGGTGTTGTTGCGTCATTGAGCCGACGGTAGTCACCACATGGACGCCATCCACCACCAGGCTTAGGCACTATGTGGAGGGGTGAAGCCCACGGGCTGCTGGAGCGACGGATGATGCCGAGGCGCTTCATGTTCTCAAACTCCGCCTTGGCGACAGAGAGCTTGGTCGGGTCGAGGTGCCGAGCTCGGGGGTGCACCGGCGGGACAGTGGTGACAATGTGGTGCTCAACCCCATGTTTGGTCGTAGATGACGAGAATGTGGGCTGAGTGAGGTCAGGGAACTCAGAGAGAAGATGGAGAAACAGGTCCTCGTTGGAGAGCATGCTGGACAGCCTGACGGAGCCTGTATCGCTGAGTGCACACGCGTGTGAAGCGAAGGTGACGGCGTCAATTAGGCGTCGATTCCTGACGTCCACCAGCAGCCCGTGAGCACAAAGGAAATCTGCACCGAGGAGGGGAAATGCCACGTCGGCGGTGACCAAATCCCAGCTGAACCGCTGTCCGTTAAAACACATGTCAGTGTGCCTCGTGCCGTACGTACGGATAGAGCTGCCGTTAGCAGCTTCCATGGGAGGGCCGTGAGCGCCCGACAGGGCGTCCACCCTCGATGCAGGTACGACACTCCTCTGCGCCCCAGTGTCGCATAGGAAACGCCGCCCCGAGATGGAGTCTTGCAGGAAAAGTAGCCTGTTGTCCTCCACGCCGACGCCCATGGCCACTAGTGAGCGCCGGCCTTGGCGTTTCCCGACGAGCTGAAATTGCACAGAGAGGTGCACTTTTTCGCCTTGGCCCCGAACTTTGCAGGGTAAAAGCACAGGCCGGGCTCCTGTCGCCGATCGGGGGTTGCCGCGGCGACCACCATGGAGTCACCAGGTGGTGGCGTGTGGGGGTGGGCAGGGGTGAGCACGGACGCGCAGTGCTGCTGTTGGCTGGCCAGGAAGAACTTGTCAGCTTCTTCAGCTAGCTTGCAGCAATCGGTAATGCTGGTGTTAGCCAAAGCGGCCTGCACCTGAGCAGGCAGGTGTCGCAGAAACAGTTGGACAAAGAGGAAATCAGGTGTGTGCTCCGGTCCCAGCAGATTCAGCATCTTGTCCATGAGCTCGGATGGCTTGCTGTCACCCAAGCCTTGCAGAGAAAAGAGACGGTGGGCCCTCTCGGCGTCGGACAGTTCAAAACTCTTCAAGAGGTGGTCTTTGAGCCCCTTGTATTTGTCTGCCGCCGGAGGATTTGTAAGGAGACTCACCACTCTAGTTGCAGTCCAACACCCGAGCGCCGATACCACGTAGTAGCATTTAGTAGCATCATCCGTTATCTTGCGGATAGCAAACTGCGCTTCCGCCTGGGCGAACCACGTCGTTGCCGATGACTCCCAGAACTCTGGCAGTTTGAGAGAAACCGCGGTGATTTCATCAACCATGTTCGTCTGAAAGATTGTCTCTGATAACTACCAAGAGACAAACGTCGGGGTCACCAGTGTAGAGGAGCTCAAGCAGGAGTCGTGACAACTTTCTCTTTCGGCTACACAACGTGCACCATTTATTCCTTCCCCCATTACAACAACAACAAAAACCCGCGCAGCGGAAGTGTGTCGCTGTAAACATGAACCGAGAAAACAGCAGCTGTAAACAAACGTTCCTACCTGCTCAATAAGGGGAATTATGTAGCCCCATAACCACTACAGTTATATCTTTGATACTGTTTGCACAAAGCACACCAATGAGTTTATTTGAACTTGAACTGAGACAATGTAGCATTTGAATTTTAAATTGTATGTTGAGTTGTGATTGAGAATTAATATTGCTATTGCAGATAGTAAGTGAATCAGTTATATCTAAGACCTAACCTGTTTGTGAGGACAGTGGTATTAATCATTAAAATAGGAGTGACGTAATGTTTACGGATATGTACAACATTACAGTGATTAACATTTACGACAGTGACGTATTGCCGTCACGTGCAGTCATACATTACGTGAGGCAGACAGCAGTTCACAGTGCGGCTGTATGCATTGAACCGAGCTTCTCCAGTAAAGTTCGGCGTTTGTTTAACAAGTTCTCTGTCCATCTGTGTTACCCTCGAGAACATCACAGCGCCATACTATGGCGACTCACTACGAGCTTCTCTCGTTTTTTGTGTGTTATATTTCACTTTTGTTGCACAAAACGTGTCTTGCACAACTACCTATGATCGCCAGACGTGACTGGACATAAGATTAGACGTTACCAACAGCTGGAAGCTGTGGGACTTGCCCAGAGAGATTACCTCCAACAAACAGGTACCGCCCTGGAGTGAGGGCCGCAGACAGGGCTGCTGGAGGTGAGGTAAACGAGGCGGCACCCTACGGCGGCTTCCTACCCAGCCCCCGATTCCCAGCATACTGCTGTCTAGCGTCCGGTCCCTCGACGACAAGCTGGACAAACTTCATTACCAAATAAGATCTCAAAGGGACATGAAGGACTGTTGTGTGTTCTAATTTACTGAGACTTGGCTGGTTCCTAACACACCTGATAGGGCTATACAACTGGAGGGTTTTTCTGTGCGCCACATGGACCGATCCATGATGACTACTGACAAGGTAAAGTGAGGTGGTGTATGTTTCTTTTTTAACAATTCCTGGTGCACTGACTTGGAACTAGTCTCTCGGTCCTGTTCGCCAGTGTTGGAACAACTAACAATAAGGTGCAGACCATTCTATCTCCCAAGGGAATCCCCCTGCCTGTTATTAACTGCTGTCTACATACCTGTGGAGGCATGGAGATGTTTAGGAGAGATGGCAGTGGGGTTTTTAACTAGATTGTTTAACACAATCCTGGAAAGTGAGAGGATGCCTGAGGAGTGGAGAAGAAGCATACTGGTACCGATTTTCAAGAACAAGGGTGATGTGCAGAACAGTAGCAACTACAGAGGTATAAAGTTGATCAGCCACAGCATGAAGATATGGGAGAGAGGGGAGGGAGTAGTGGAAGCTAGGTTAAGAGGAGAACTGATGATTAGCGAGCAGCGGTATGCTTCCATGCCACAATAGAGCACTGCAAATGTGGCCCAGAAAGCAAAAGGAATATTAGCCAATCTGACCACGTCCTGTCCACTGAAGTCACTGTAATGCCCTCAGGCCGGCACTATAAAGCGCCCCCTAGGAAAACGAATCAGTATTCTAGGTCCTTAATTCCTTCTGCCATCAGGCTGTTAAATGCTGAGAGTAGTCATTTTAAATAAATGCTTTATGTAGTGTTAAACCACAACAGTTGGTTTATACCTTGTTTGTTTTCACATGGCTTGTGGGCCTGTACATTCACTGACTGTAGTGGGGGAATATAACTTTCAATGCATCTTAGAATGCTCCATTTATTTATTATTCTATTCTTTTAATTCATATGAATTTTTACCCTTCACCTGGTCCTCGTGTGTCTGCATGCAAGGTCACACGAGGGCGCCAGTGTGCATCTCTTGCCCATGTGCTGATATGTCTATTGTCTCTGACATACTGTTGATTACCACTTGTCTGTGAGTTTGTGTATGGTCTGGGTAGATTGTAAAGCTGAATTGCCTTTCTGGGATAAATAAAGTTGTCTGAATCTGAATCTGAATCTACATATGTGATGTTTGCTTTGAGAATGTTGATGGAGAAGTATAGAGAAGGTCAGAAGGAGCTGCATTGTGTCTTTGTAGATTTACAGAAAGCATACGACAGGGTGCCGAGAGAGGAGGTGTGGTATTGTATGAGGAAGTGAGGAGTTGCAGAGAAGTATGTAGGAGTGGTGCAGGATATGTGTGAGGGAGGTGTAACAGTGGTGAGGTGTGTGGTTGGAATGACAGATGGGTTCAAGGTGGAGGTGGGATTACATCAAGGATCGCCTCTGAGCCCTTTGTTGTTTGCAGTGGTGATGGACAGGTTGACGGATGAGATCAGGCAGGAGTCTCTGTGGGCTATGATGTTCGCAGATGACATTGTGGTCTGTAGTGAGAGTAGGATGCAGGTGGAGGAGAGCCTGGAGAGGTGGAGGTATGCACTGGAGAGAAGAGGGATGAAAGTCAGTAGGAGCAAGATAGAATACCTATGCGTGTACAAGAGGGAGGACAGTGGAATGGTGAGGATGCAAGGAGTGGAGGTGACGAAGGCATACGAGTTTAAATACTTGGGGTCAACTGTCCAAAGTAACGGGGAGTGCAGGAGAGAGGTGAAGAAGAGAGTACAGGCAGGGTGGAGTGGGTGGAGAAGAGTGTCAGGAGTGATGTGTGACAGAAGGGTACCAGCAAGAGTTAAGGGGAAGGTTTACAAGATGGTAGTGAGACCAGCTATGTTGTATGGTTTGGAGATGATACCACTGATGAAAAGACAGGAGGTGGAGCTGGAGGTGGCAGAGATGAAGATGATAAGATTTTCATTGGGAGTGATGAAGAAGGACAGGATCAGAGGGACAGCTCAGGTTGGACTGTTTGGAGACAAAGCAAGAGAGACAACATGGAGATGGTGTGGACATGTGTGGAGGAGAGATGCTGGGTATACTGGGAGAAGGATGCTGAATATGGAGCTGCCAGGGAAGAGGAGAAGAGGAAGGCCAAAGAGGAGGTTTATGGATGTGGTGAGGGAGGACATGCAGGGGGCTGGTGTGACAGAGGAAGATGCAGAGGACAGGAAGAGATGGAAACAGATGATCTGCTGTGGCGCCCCCTAACGGGAGTAGCCGAAAGTACTAGTAGTAGTAGTAGTAGTAGTAGTAGCAGTAGTAGTAGTAGTGGTTGTTAACTGCTGTCTATGTACTGCCGTAAGCTTGTGCCGCAGCGGCGCTGGACGAACTGTATGGAGCCGTTAGCGGGCAGGAGAACTTTTATCCTGTGGCCATTTCAATAATGGCAGGGGGCTTTAATCACTGTAGCCTTAAATATGTACTAAGAAAATTTTGTCAACATGTCACCTGTCCAACCAGAGACGATAAGACTCTTGACCACTGTTTCTCCATGGTCAGGCATTTTACACGTCTGTCCCATGACCTCTCTTTGGAAAACCCGACCAACAGTCAGTGCTCTTGCTTGCTGCCTCCAAGTGAAAAGTGAAGTGCGTGCAGCCCACTGTGTTGACAGTACAGTGCTGAACTAAAGAACACAAATGTAAACTTAAGGAATGTTTTGAATCAACAGACTGGTCAATCTTTAAGGCCTCAAGCCTCAAGTTTGGGTAAATATGCTGAATCAGTCATCGGCTGTGTTAGATTCTGTGTAGATAACCGCATCCAAGTGCAGTCTCTTCACTCCTTCCCCCAACCAGAAGCCCTGATTAATAGTGATATTCACCTGAAGTTGAGGGAGCGTACCTGTAATGTCCACAAATACACAGGACGACTGTGTGAGCGCATAACTGGGGCTTTATTTTATCTCTCTTGTTCTGTCGTTCATACATCCATGCTGTGTGTCCCACATGCATCCTCGTTCTCCTTCCTACGTCCGTACTCGCCCCATGTCCCCTTGCTTCTCTTAAAGAGGTATTCTCTATTAAGGTCTGAACATCACATCCCTCCAACATTCCCAGACAAAACCACAAACATACTTGGCAAAAGGGGAAGGTATCAAAATAAACAAATCATTTTTCACTGGCATGGAACTACCACAACTTCATAATATTTACACCACTCACTGCAAAAGCACAGCCCAACACATCACTAAGGACACCAGCCACCCCGCTCATGTTCTCTTCTCACTCCTTCCATTTAAAAAACAACGTTACTGGAGCACCAAATCCCACACCAGCCGTCTCAGTAGTAGTTTCTTTCCATGGCCACTCAGGTTGCTGAACAGCTGACGCACCCATATGCACCTTACACTGTTGTGTTATTGTGCACAAAGTCCGTTTGTTTTTCTTTGGGATGTTGTGCCCTTGTGTCCCTTGTGTTAAGGAAGAGAGAGCCAGAGCACAATAATTTCCTTTTATTTGAACATCTATTTTGATTGTATGTCTTAAATTGATCACACCAGCATGAAATCAATGCTCAGCAAGACCTAGTCTATATAAGGCCTGTGTGAATCATCTTAATGGGACAAGACAGGTTTGATTAGAGAGAACTTGGGGTTTGAATGCATTGAATGCAATTGCAAGAGATTTGTGTAGTTTTTGGCAAAAGGTCAACTGTTGGTGTGCTTTGTGTGTAGAGTTTTGAGAAATTGAGCAACATCATAGAAAGTTGAATCAGTTCATCTGGACACAACACGCATTGGGCAAAACGTTTCCTCACTTATCTAAGTGACCTCTTCAGTCTCAGCTGACTGCAGGTGTCCCCACCCTTATAACCAATACAGTGACTGCAGGTGTCCCCACCCTTATAACCAATACAGTGACTGCAGGAGTCCCCACCCTTATAACCAATACAGTGACTGCAGGTGTCCCCACCCTTATAACCAATACAGTGACTGCAGGTGTCCCCACCCTTATAACCAATACAGTGACTGCAGGTGTCCCCACCCTTATAACCAATACAGTGACTGCAGGTGTCCCCACCCTTATAAACAATACAGTGACTGCAGGTGTCCCCACCCTTATAAACAACACAGTGACTGCAGGTGTCCCCACCCTTATAACCAATACAGTGACTGCAGGTGTCCCCACCCTTATAACCAATACAGTGACTGCAGGTGTCCCCACCCTTATAACCAATACAGTGACTGCAGGTGTCCCCACCCTTATAACCAATACAGTGACTGCAGGTGTCCCCACCCTTATAAACAATACAGTGGCATAACGACCGAAAACCAACAGTTTCATATGCAAATGGGTGTGACCATTAACTAGAGTTTCAATGACAACGTGTACTTTTCACAGAGGATTGGAGAATAGTTGCAATCACAGCATTGTAAGATCGTGACTCACTGGACAACCATGTCAGGTTCACCAGGGAGGATGTGAAAAATCACAGGGTAGCCTTCTTAGACTATGAAATTGCAGTTGGTGATGGGGACATTTGATTGTTGATGTTTACCGTAAACCAACACATACTGATCAATACTTAAGGTCTGACTCTCATCATGTGCACTGCGCACATGATGAGATGCGACGGTGGCGCAAATTCACGTTTGCAGAGGCCTCTCCCAGTGCTGGTGTGAGGAGTTGGTGGCACAAACTTACATTTGCTGTGGCCTCACCCAATGCTGTCTATGCAGTGTCCTTGTCCACATCTGTGTGTAAGTTTGTGTCTTCGTTTGATGGCTAGGAGAGCTGGTGCTAGATTGGCTGGGAGAGCTTGGTGTGCTGCATCCTGGGGGCTCAGGGACCACGGAGCTGCGCTAGAAGATGAAATACCGTGGGCGGTCTGACAGGATGCAGGCTAAGCTAACTGCTAGCCCATGCATTACCACAGTCTACACCATCTACACAGTGTACACCATCTACAGGCCAGGACTCCACAGTCTACACCATCTACAGGCCAGGACTCCACAGTCTACACCATCTACAGGCCAGTGGCTACTCTTTCAGGGACGAGGATGTGCACATCCTTGATAGGGAGGAGCGCTGGTTTGTACGGGGAGTCAAAGAAGCCATCTATGATAAGAGGGAACAACCATCCCTAAACCGGGGGGGGGGGGGGCTAAGAGTACCATCTGTCACCATCTTACAATTCTGTGATTGCAAATATTCCCCAGTCCTTCATGATCAGTACACATGACCATTGAAACTCAAGTTAATGGTCATGGCAATTTGCATGTGAAACTGATTGTTGGTTTTGATTGTTATGCCACTGTATTGTCTATAAGGGTGGGGACACCTGCAGTCACTGTATTGTTTATAAGGGTGGGGACACCTGCAGTCACTGTATTGTCTATAAGGGTGGGGACACCTGCAGTCACTGTATTGTTTATAAGGGTGGGACACCTGCAGTCACTGTATTGTTCATAAGGGTGGGGACACCTGTAGTCACTGTATTGTTTATAAGGGTGGGGACACCTGTAGTCACTGTATTGTTTATAAGGGTGGGGACACCTGCAGTCACTGTATTGTTTATAAGGGTGGGGACACCTGCAGTCACTGTATTGTTCATAAGGGTGGGGACACCTGCAGTCACTGTATTGTTCATAAGGGCGGGGACACCTGCAGTCACTGTATTGTTTATAAGGGTGGGGACACCTGCAGCCACTGTATTGTTCATAAGGGTGGGGACACCTGTAGTCACTGTATTGTTTATAAGGGTGGGACACCTGCAGCCACTGTATTGTTTATAAGGGTGGGGACACCTGCAGTCACTGTATTGTTCATAAGGGTGGGGACACCTGTAGTCACTGTATTGTTCATAAGGGTGGGGACACCTGCAGTCACTGTATTGTTCATAAGGGTGGGGACACCTGTAGTCACTGTATTGTTTATAAGGGTGGGGACACCTGCAGTCACTGTATTGTTTATAAGGGTGGGGACACCTGCAGTCACTGTATTGTTTATAAGGGTGGGGACACCTGCAATCACTGTATTGTTTATAAGGGTGGGACACCTGCAGTCACTGTATTGTTTATAAGGGTGGGGACACCTGCAGTCACTGTATTGTTTATAAGGGTGGGGACACCTGCAGTCAGCTGAGACTGAAGAGGCCAGTTAGATGATAATGAACAAAGGAAACCCACTGTATTTGGGTCATTGTAGGGTGTTTGGCTAGAAAGGAATGTGCTGTCTAGCCTCTGCTAGCCATGCTTACCGTGTTTGCAGCCCGGTGCATCACAGTACAAACTGTGTTTTACTGAGTGAGAATGTGTGTACAGCTGTACAAACATTGTGGCTAACTATGCGAACGTTATTGAAGGTTCTGGCAAAAGAGTGATTGATTTGGTAAATGGGTGTAGGCGCTGAGCGTTTGCTTCGGTTTAGGCTTGTAGCAACTGAGAGAAACTGTAAACTTGTACACTTTGAACCAATGGTAGAATAATACAAGCACCATTAACCACGGAATTAAACCTGCTGAGGAAACAGGACTGGTCTCTGCGGTTAGGGTTGTATGGGTGTGGTCTTTATGATTGACAGTGGCATCTCCTTGGCCGAGCCCATCGCTGTGGTAGGTAGGCAGGGATGGGGTAGGTCTGCTGGGAACGGCAGGAGGCGCTGCGTGGAAGGTGAGTGACTCCATGGTGAGTGATGGTGGACACCACCAAGTCTGTTGAGCTCCCGTATATACCAGCCCCGGGGTACATAAATATATAGGGTTCTACTGGTGCCTCCCCCGGGGTATATAAATATATAGGTTTCTACTGGTGCCTCCCCCGGGGTACATAAATATATAGGGTTCTACTGGTGCCTCCCCCGGGGTACATAAATATATAGGGTTCTACTGGTGCCTCCCACGGGGTACATAAATATATAGGTTTCTACTGGTGCCTCCCCCGGGGTACATAAATATATAGGGTTCTACTGGTGCCTCCCCCGGGGTACATAAATATATAGGTTTCTACTGGTGCCTCCCCCGGGGTACATAAATATATAGGGTTCTACTGGTGCCTGCCCGGGGTACATAAATATATAGGGTTTCTACTGGTGCCCCCCCGGGGTACATAAATATATAGGGTTCTACTGGTGCCTCCCCGGGGTAAATAAATATATAGGGTTCTACTGGTGCCTCCCACGGGGTACATAAATATATAGGTTTCTACTGGTGCCTCCCCCGGGGTACATAAATATATAGGGTTCTACTGGTGCCTCCCCGGGGTACATAAATATATAGGGTTCTACTGGTGCCTCCCCCGGGGTATATAAATATATAGGGTTCTACTAGTTCCTCCCCCGGGGTATATAAATATATAGGTTTCTACTGGTGCCTCCCCCGGGGTACATAAATATATAGGGTTCTACTGGTGCCTCCCCCGGGGTACATAAATATATAGGGTTTCTACTGGTGGTTCCCCCAGGGTATATAAATATATAAGTTTCTACTGGTGCCTCCCCCGGGGTATATAAATATATAGGGTTCTACTGGTGCCTCCCCCGGGGTATATAAATATATAGGGTTCTACTGGTGCCTCCCCCGGGGTATATAAATATATAGGGTTTCTACTGGTGCCTCCCCCGGGGTATGTAAATATATAGGTTTCTACTGGTGCCTCCCCGGGGTACATAAATATATAGGTTTCTACTGGTGCCTCCCCCGGGGTACATAAATATATAGGTTTCTACTGGTGCCTCCCCCGGGGTACATAAATATATAGGGTTCTACTGGTGCGTCCCCCGGGGTACATAAATATATAGGGTTCTACTGGTTCCTCCCCCGGGGTATATAAATATATAGGGTTCTACTGGTGCCTCCCCCGGGGTACATAAATATATAGGTTTCTACTGGTGCCTCCCCCGGGGTACATAAATATATAGGGTTCTACTGGTGCCTCCCCCGGGGTACATAAATATATAGGGTTCTACTGGTGGTTCCCCCCGGGGTATGTAAATATATAGGTTTCTACTGGTGCCTCCCCCGGGGTACATAAATATATAGGGTTCTACTGGTGCCTCCCCCCGGGGTATATAAATATATAGGTTTCTACTGGTGCCTCCCCCGGGGTACATAAATATATAGGGTTCTACTGGTGCCTCCCCCCGGGGTACATAAATATATAGGGTTCTACTGGTGCCTCCCCCGGGGTACATAAATATATAGGGTTCTACTGGTGCCTCCCCCCGGTGTACATAAATATATACGGTTCTACTGTTGCCTCCCCCCGGGCCACATAAATATATAGGGTTCTACTGGTGCCTCCCCCCGGGGTATATAAATATATAGGTTTCTACTGGTGTCTCCCCCGGGGTACATAAATATATAGGGTTCTACTGGTGCCTCCCCCCGGGGTACATAAATATATAGGTTTCTACTGGTGCCTCCCCCGGGGTACATAAATATATACGGTTCTACTGTTGCCTCCCCCCGGGCCACATAAATATATAGGGTTCTACTGGTGCCTCCCCCCGGGGTATATAAATATATAGGGTTCTACTGGTGCCTCCCCCCGGTGTACATAAATATATAGGGTTCTACTGGTGCCTCCCCCCGGGGTACATAAATATATAGGGTTGTACTGGTGCCTCCCCCCGGGGTATATAAATATATAGGTTTCTACTGGTGCCTCCCCCGGGGTACATAAATATATAGGGTTCTACTGGTGCCTCCCCCCGGGGTACATAAATATATAGGTTTCTACTGGTGCCTCCCCCGGGGTACATAAATATATAGGGTTCTACTGGTGCCTCCCCCGGGGTACATAAATATATAGGTTTCTACTGGTGCCTCCCCCGGGGTACATAAATATATAGGGTTCTACTGGTGCCTCCCCCCGGGGTACATAAATATATAGGGTTCTACTGGTGCCTTCGGAGCGTTGCATTGTAAAGCTGCTGAAGCAACGCGACTTCATCAGCCTACTGAAGTAGAAACACTGACTTTTTGTCTTTCTCTTCTTCCTTCTCCCTCTCTCTTTCCTCCCTCTTTGTCTTCTCTCACATTGTAGTGGGTGGCTTTTGCCTCCCTGTTTTTCATCCTGGTTTCTATCACCACCTTTTGCTTGGAGACCCATGAGGCCTTCAACCCCATCTTCAACTTCACCGACATGGATCCTGTGGACAACAGCACACGCACCTACCTGGAGACCGAGACTGTGGCGTACCTCACCTACATTGAAGGTGTCTGCGTAGTCTGGTTCACCTTTGAGTTTTTGATGCGCGTGACTTTCTGCCCCAACAAGTTGGGGTTTGTGCGAAATACCTTGAACATCATTGATTTTGTTGCAATTCTCCCGTTTTATTTAGAAGTTGGGCTAAGTGGCCTTTCCTCCAAAGCAGCAAAAGATGTCCTGGGCTTTCTCCGAGTAGTGAGATTTGTCCGGATCCTGCGTATCTTTAAGCTGACTCGGCACTTTGTGGGGCTGAGGGTTTTAGGACACACACTCCGGGCCAGCACCAATGAGTTCCTCCTACTCATCATCTTCCTCGCTCTTGGGGTGCTTATTTTTGCCACCATGATCTACTATGCCGAGCGAATCAGTGCAAAGCCGAATGATCCACGTGCCAGTGACCACACACACTTCAAGAACATACCCATCGGCTTCTGGTGGGCCGTGGTCACAATGACCACGCTGGGGTACGGGGACATGTACCCCCAGACATGGTCGGGAATGCTTGTCGGTGCCCTCTGTGCCTTGGCTGGGGTGCTGACCATCGCCATGCCCGTGCCTGTCATCGTCAACAACTTTGGAATGTACTACTCCCTGGCCATGGCTAAGCAGAAGCTACCAAAGAAGAAGAATAAACATATTCCCCGCGCTCCACTTCCTGGCTCTCCCAAATACTTCCGCTCTGGTGTCAACTCACCTCATGGGAGTCTACGCAGTGACACGTGTGCCCCCACAGCCTCCAACAGTGACACCTGTCCACTGGCAGCCCAGGAGGAGGCCCCTGACACCAGTAAACCAGGTATGACCAAACGACGTGTGGATGGAGGGACGGGGACTCGAGTCTGTGTCACAGCATGTCTTACCTATGCAACATTAAGGCACATGCAAAGACAGCTGTGCAGCCAGTTTATCAGCCATCATAAGGTCTTCATTAACTCGCATGCTGAGACTGCTCATGCAGTCAGTTCAGGTCAGTTCAGGTCAGTTCAGGTCAGTTCAGTTCAGGTGGCTTTATTGTTATGACAGATTGTTCATGCGTGTGTGTCCAAAGCTTTTGATACATTAAATGTGTGTACATTTAACAACAACATTAAGGCACATGCAAAGACAGCTGTGCAGCCAGTTTATCAGCCATCATAAGGTCTTCATTAACTCGCATGCTGAGACTGCTCATGCAGTCTGCGCTGACAAGCCGAGTTAATGAGCCTGCATACATGTGA
>NC_079214.1:1742500-1777500 GCF_029633865.1 Lampris incognitus | reverse complement strand
GTTGTCAGTATTGTTGAGTGAACTAAGTCTTGAGGCTGTGGGTTGTCAGTATTGTAGAGTGAGCTAAGTCTTGAGGCTGTGGCTTGTCAGTATTGTAGAGTGAACTAAGTCTTGAGGCTGTGGCTTGTCAGTATTTCATAACCACTCAAAACTATCTACAAATTCTCAAGCAGAAATTGGCCTCATACAAACAAGCTTCCTCTGCAAAAGTCAATTGGTCAAAATCTGAGGGTCTCTTGCTGGGGGAGTGGAACAATAAAGAAAAGCCGACATTACCAGCGGGGCTTCAGTGGAATACAGAAGGGATAAAATGCCTAGGTGTCTTTCTGGGCAGTGACCGCTTTCTGGGCAAAAACTGGGAGGGTTTAATTGAAAAGGTCAGTGCCCGATTGTCTAGATGGACTTGGATCCAGCCTCAGTTGTCCTATAAGGGGAGAGTCTTGATTGTTAACAACTTGATTGCCTCGATATTCTGGCACCGGTTTACAGTTGTAGAACCTCCGGACACGCTCATACGGGAAGTACAGAAGAAGCTGGTGGACTTCTTCTGGGGAGGCTTTCACTGGACCAAGTCTGCTGTACTGTTCCTACCAGTGCTGGAAGGAAGCCAGGGCTTGATTGACCTCTGCAGTCGCATCATGGCTTTTCGCCTTCAAACTGTGCAGCGCCTTTTATACCATGACCAGCGACTTTGGAGTGAAACGGCATCTGTGTTGCTTCGGAGGATTATGAACCTGAACTATGACAAGCACTTCTTCCTTCTGGACCTGGCTGGCATGGAGTTCACGACAACACTCTTCTATCAAGCTGTCCTCCGCTCTTTAGGAATGGTCTTATGCACCAGCTGAGACTACTCCCAGCTCTATGACAGTGTAGGGGAGGAACCACTGTTCCATATCCCACTGATACGCTGCAGGATGCTCAGCTCTCTAAGTGTACAGAGATCCATCATAAGAGCTGGACTTACGAAGTTAGTGTGTCTCAGATCAGGCAGACAGTGGAAGACGGCTGGCATTTTGAGCCAAGAGACTGGCTTTAAATCTCTTCGCTTGATGGAGAGGTTGTTGGAGGAAATGATCAGTGCACTTCCTGGCTTCTTCAGAGAGGCACTACGAGCATAGTGTGGAGAGGATCAGCCAGCTATGCGGCCTGTTTTTCCATCTTTATCAATCCGTGCAGCAGTGGCCATTCTATCCTTCAAAACACCAGAACTACCTGACTTCTTAAGTACATCACAGAAGGCCTTGTATGCAGTCGCTGTAAAGGTTCTCAATGGAACATCACTAGCCGGCGTGCAGGAGTCGAGGCGGTTGAGTATGTTGGCACCAGGCTCGTCCCCCAGGGCCAACTGGAGGTCCCTGTACAAACCCCCCATTGAGAAACAAACTCGCGGATCTACAGTGGAGGGTGGTGCATGGGGCTGTGGCTATGAACAGACATGTGGCACACATTGATCCTAGGGCAGGGAGCCATTGCTCTTTCTGTTGATGAGGAAACTCTACAGCACTTATGGCTTAGATGTCCCAGGTTGAGCCCTCTTTTCTCTGTACTGCAGCGGTGGCTCAGAGGTTTAGGAGAGGTTCTCGCAGACAACCTGTTTGTCTTTGGTCCGAGGTACATGGCAGCACAGTGCAGACGTGTCACCTTGGTTAATTTTTTGATAGGTCAGGCGAAAATGAGCATTTGGCTTACCAGAAGGAACAGAATGAAAGGCACAGGGTCCACAGATGCTACACTCATGTTCAGGGGTCTAGTGGCTGCTCGGCTGAAAATCGAGTTCATGTTTTTCAAACTTATTTAACACTTGGAAGGATTTATTTCTATGTGGGGACATGGGGATGTGCTCTGCACTGTAGAAAACCAAGTGCTTCTTCTTAATTTCTGAAAAAAAAATAGGGGAAGGTGTGTATCCTTTTGTTTTTACTGTGTTTGGTAATTGTTGTGTTTTTTCACTATGTATATGAGTATTTGTGTTAATATTGTTATCTTGATGTGAATGAAGAATTGGACCATTAAAGGCTTGGTTAAAGGTCAAAAGGTGTCTCTGTCTCTCTCTCTGTCTCTCTCTCTTTGTCTCTCTCTCTGTCTCTCTCTCTCTTTCTCTCTCTGTCTCTCTCTCGCTCTCTGTCTCTCAAATTCAAATTCAAATGTGTTTTTATCAGCATGACAAATATACATTTGTATTGCAAAGCATTTTCACATAAAGAACAATAAGAATGCGCGAATACACAACATATACACATCAACACATGCAGTACAACAGCTTACACAGCTACGTCATGGCAACAAGATCCTGTGTGAGTGGATGTGTGTGAATTTGTCAGTCTCTGCATGTGTGTGTGTGTGTGCATGTTAGAGTGTGTTCACATAAAGGACAAGAACAGTATACAATACAGGGCACATATACATCAACAGATGCAATAAAAAATCTTTTTGCCATCGTCTGTGTGGCCCTGTGTGTGTGTGTGTGTGTGTGTGTGTGTGTGTGTGTGTGTGTGTGTGTGTGTGTGTGTGTGTGTGTGTGTGTGTGTCCCCGGGTGTTGTCCCGGTCCTCCATGTTGGGAAGGAGTACGGGGTATCACACACTGTGCCTCAGACAGTGGCAGGCTAGAACATACTGTGCAGCCACAGTACACACTGCCTGTGTGTTCACCTAGTATGTGGGGCGGTTTTCTGGGGTTCGGCGGGGCAGTGAATTTGGGGTGTCTCTCCTCAAGTTTCGGAAAGGAGTAATGGCGGATTTCCCGGAACGTCTTGCATTCAGCTAAAAAGTGCAGCTCTGTCTCGACAACATTGTCTTCACACTGTTGACAGAAACGTTCGTCTTTTGCCATCCGGGTCTTTTTATGTCTGCCTGTTTCTGTTGCTAGGCGATGCTCACTGAGTCTGTTTCCATGGCGATGCTCACTGAGTCTGTTTCTATGGCGATGCTCACTGAGTCTGTACTTCATCAGTATGTTTCTCAAATGTGTTTCTTTTATTTGAATGAGGTGATCTGCTAATGTCTAGGGCCAAATAGCATTGCATCTTGCTTTGGGATTTTGTCTTAGATTGCCAATATTCATAATAATTGTCTTTTAGGTTTGAGGGAATTTGTTGAAGCCGATTATGTTGTGTAGTTTGGACCTGGTCTTGTGTCTCTAAAGTGTTAGTATGTGTTAGTGGAACAGGACGGCTGAAGACCAGGTTGGTAGGAGAGTTCTTATCTTTGCTCAACTCTTGGTATTGCAAGGCTTTATAATGGAGAGAGTGTGGGTCGCTGAATGTTAGAAGTTTCCAGAATTTGATTGCTCTTTTTTGAATTTTGATCAGAAGAGGATATTAGCCTCGTTCTGCCCTGCATGCCTTGTTTGTGGTGTGCCGATGGACTTTAAGAATGTTTTTACAGAATTCCATATGCAGGGTCTCAATTGGATGTTTTTCCCATTTATCTAGTTCTTCACTTGCAAGTGGACCCCACACTTTACTGCCATAAAGGGCAATTGGTTCTATGACTGATTCAAATATTTTTAACCAGATTCTAATTGGAATTTCAAAAGGGACTTGTCTTTTTATGGCAAGTAGAGCCCTGCGTGCCTTGTCTCTTAGTTCATTCACTGCCATGTTGAACGTTCCTCTAGAATTGATTCTAAGGCCTAGGTAGGTATAATTAAATGTATGGTCAATTTCATTTGGTCCTAATCTAAATATGTGCTGTCTTTGCTGATATCTGGATCTTTTCTGAAATATCATTATTTTAGTTTTAGTCATGTTAACTGTCAGGCCCAGGTCTGACAAAACTTCTGAAGAAGGTCTAATTGAGTCTGGAGTCCTTCCTCCGATGGTGAAAGAAGGACCAGGTCATCCGCATAGAGCAGGAATTTGACCTGACTGTCTTGCAGAGTGAGTCCAGTTGCTGGTAGTTTTCCAGCATAGTTGCCAACTCATTGATATACAAGTTAAACAGAGATGGGCTTAAAGGGCAGCCCTGTCTCACTCCGCACTCCTGAGGGATATAGTGAGTTCTTTTGGATCCTATTTTGATTCCACATGTAGCTCTCGAGTACATTGATTTTATAATACCATGTGTTTTCCCCCTACACCGCTTTCCATTAATTTGTAGAACAATCCGTAATGCCAAATAGAATCAAATGCTTTTTTGAAGTCGATAAAACAAGTGAATAATTTGTTTTTATTTTGAGTATGTTTTTCAATTAAGGTGTGTAGGGTATAAATATGATCAGTAGTGCGGTAGTTTGGTAAGAATCCAATCTGGCTTTTACTCAAGACATTGTGTTTCATAAGGAAGTTTATTAGCTGTGAGTTGATGATACTACAGAATACCTTCCACAGGTTACTGTTCACACAGATGCCTCGGTAGTTGTTGGGGTCAAATTTATCTCCACTTTTAAAATTGGTGTGATTAATCCGTGATTCCAGATATCAGGGGAATAACCCACACTCAGAACTAGGTTGAATAACTTAAGTGTAGCACATTGAGACTTTTCATTCATGGATGTTAGCATTTCATTTAGAATGCCATCAGGTCCACATGCTTTTTGGGCTTCAGCTTGCCAATTTGGTCTAAAAGTTCCTGCTCAGTGATGGGGGAGTCGAGTGAGTTTTGATATTCCTTGTTTGACAGTTCTAATTTTTCTAGTTTGCTCATTATGTTACATTGGTCCGTGTTTTGATCTGATTGGACTTTCTTAAATATAGTTTGGAAATGGTTTGTCCAGATATCCTCATCTTGAATCACTAATTCTTCATGATTTGTTTTTTTGAAGCAATTCCAATTGTCCCAAAATTTATTGATGTTTAATGACTCCTCAATCACTGTCAGTTGCTTACAGGTGTACTGAGCTTTCTTAGTTCTGAGAGTGCGTTTATATTGTCTTAGTGTCTCACAATAAAGAAGTCTAATTGATGTATTATTTGGATCTCTGTGTTTCTGATTTGATAACTTGTGAAGTTATTTCCTTATTGATTGAAATTCTGCATCAAACCAGGTATCTTCTTAAATTTTGGTTTTGATCTTGATCTTTTTAATCCTGCTTTTTTTGCTGTTTTTTCAAATATGTTGTTAACTTGTTCCACGGACTGATTGACACCTTCTTTACTGAGGATATAAGGGGTATCTAGGAAGCTATCTAAAAGATTTTGGATTTCGTGATTGTCAATGGTTTTCTTGAATTCCTCTGTACTGTTTCCAGCCCATCTGTATGGTTTCTTTATGTGGAGCAGCTTACTGGGCTGTGGTTTGATAGTGTTGATTTCTGTCTTTTTGATGAACACAGTGATTTGGCTGTGATCAGAAAGGGGGTTAGTGGTTTGACAGTGAATGCTCTAATTGACAAGGGGTCTATATCGGTTATTATGTAATCTACTGTGCTATTTCCAAGAGGTGAGCAAAATGTGTGTCTTCCAAGAGTGTCTCCTCTTATCCTACCGTTGACGATATACAGACCCAGACTGCGACAGAGCATCAAGAGTTATTTTCCATGTCTGTTTGTAGCTGGATCACAGTTGCTTCTGTGGGAGTAAACAAACTTATTGGCTTTATCAAGTGAGTTACAAATGTAGTTATTGCCATCTGAACATACAAAGTCATTCTGGGTGCCTGTCCGTGTGTTTAGATCTCCACAGACAAGAACATTTCCCTGAGCCTGAAAACGGCTTGTTTCTGTCTCTAACGGTGTAAATGTGTCGTCAGTGTAATAGGGAGATTCATATGGGGGGATATATACATTGCACAGAGGAAGAGATCTTTTTGTGCGTTGAAGATTTCTTTACTAATTTTTAGCCAGATATGATATTTTCCTTTTTTCATGACACCGATGTGTCTGTCTAATTTTGATTTGTACCACAATAACAAACCTCCTGAGTTTCTACCCTGCTGTACTGTGCTGAGTTTGTGTGACAATACAGTTATTTCTTTATAGTCTGGAGGACAATGAGTGATTTTGTTGTCTTTACTCCATGTTTCCATTAATATCATAATGTCAATATCTCTGATGTTCTCCTGAAATTCTCTATTTCTACATTTCAGGCCAAAAGCTGATGAGCTCAGGCCTTGGATATTCCAAGTACTAATGGAAAGGCAGGCCATTGTAACAAATAATAACAATTAATGTTCACAATGAGATAAACCTTTCAGAATCGTTACAAAACATTGTTGATATATACATCAATCAATCTTTCTTCTTTTTTTTTCGGTTAACAGACTTAAATACATTCAGAGCAGATGTACTGAGGCATTCGCCTGATCTCACCCATCTGAGGTGATCCTGTCCTCTCGGCGCCTCTGCATGGCTATGCTGCGGGCTGAGCTGCAGTGGGTTCAGTTACTGGCTGGAGGTGAGGTGAGGTGGTGGTGAGGTCCAAGGGGCCAGAGGTCTGGTTGGGAGGGGGTGTGGGGTGGGTGATGGGCAGGTTTTGGGGCCAGGGGTCTGGTTTGGAGGAGGGGCAAGCTGGTCCTAGAGGCTGGTGATCTGGTTTGGAGGGGTGATGGGGGCGGTGATGGGCAGGTCTTGGAGGTTGGTGATCTAGTTAGGAGGGTGTGTGGACTGGTGCTGTGGGTGGGGGGTCTGGTCGTGGGGGGGCGTGTTGGGTTTGGGGTAGGAAGTCTGGTCCTGGAAGGGGGGTGGAGGTGGATGGGCTGATCTTGGTGGGGGTGGGGGGGGGGGTTGCAGCCCATACTGGATGTAGCAGATTTGTGGGCTGGCTCTTTTTGGCTGAGATGCTAAGTGCTGAGGGTCTGGGACTAAGGTGTTGATTCGTTCCATCAATCAGTCTTCTTTTTTTTGACAGTTTAAATTAATTTAGAGTAGATGGACTTGAGCAGCTGTCTAATGTCATCCACTTGAGGTGGCTCCTGTCCCTTCAGCGCCTCTGCATAGCTGTGCTCTGGCTTGGGGGGCTCGCTCTGTCTTTCTCTGTCTCTCGCTGTCTCTCTCTGTGTCTGTCTGTCTGTCTGTCTGTCTGTCTGTCTGTCTGTCTGTCTGTCTGTCTGTCTGTCTGTCTGTCTGTCTGTCTCTCCTTTTTTTCTCTCTCCTAAAGTGAATGTCTGTGACTGTTGACAGAATATGTAAAAAGCACTCAGCAGCAGCACCAGATGATGATGATGATGACCACTGCGTCTCATCCTCCTCTTCTTCTTCTGTATCTTCTGATTTATCGTTTTGTGAGTCCACAGGACCAGCTGAAGTGAAGGGAATGACTGAACGGTATCTGAACTCTTCAGTAGGCTTTCCTCCAGATCCCAAGGTGAACGGAGAAGCAGCCAAGGCGGCCCTAGCAGATGAGGACTGTCCTCACATCGACCAGGCCCTGTCGCCAGAGGACGGACAGGTTTTTAACCCTGTCCCAGACCACACTGACCACCCCTGCTTCCTGCTGTCTCTGGGGGCCAGGCCTGCTCACGCTGCAGCCAGGGCCAGGAAAGGTAGGCCACATACATATGAACAAATATATATTCACATCCACTTTTGTCACACACACACACACACACACACACACACACACACACACACACACACACACACACACACACACACACACACACACATACACACACACACACACACACACACACACACACACACACTCGAACAGTGTATATTTGGAGCTCCACATTTTGTATGGTGTATTTTAGCCATTTAGCCGACATCCTTATCAATACAGCGACTCAGCGGCGCTGTCAGTTTTAATCCCTGTCAATTTTAATCCTTGTCAATTTTAATCCTTGTCAGATTTAATCCTTGTCAGATTTAATCCCTGTCAATTTTAATCCTTGTCAATTTTAATCCCTGTCAATTTTAATCCTTGTCAGATTTAATCCCTGTCAATTTTAATCCCTGTCAATTTTAATCCTTGTCAGTTTTAATCCCTGTCAATTTTAATCCCTGTCAATTTTAATCCCTGTCAATTTTAATCCTTGTCAGTTTTAATCCCTGTCAATTTTAATCCCTGTCAATTTTAATCCCTGTCAATTTTAATCCCTCTCAATTTTAATCCCTGTCAATTTTAATCCTTGTCAGTTTTAATCCCTGTCAATTTTAATCCCTGTCAATTTTAATCCTTGTCAATTTTAATCCCTGTCAATTTTAATCCTTGTCAGATTTAATCCCTGTCAATTTTAATCCCTGTCAATTTTAATCCTTGTCAATTTTAATCCCTGTCAATTTTAATCCTTGTCAGATTTAATCCCTGTCAATTTTAATCCCTGTCGGGTTTAATCCCTGTCAGTTTTAACCCCTGTCCGTTTTAATCCTTGTCAGTTTTAATGCTTGTCAATTCTAATCCCTGTCAGTTTTAACCCCTGTCCGTTTTAATCCTTGTCAGTTTTAATGCTTGTCAATTCTAATCCCTGTTAGTTTTAATCCCTGCCGGTTTTAATCCCTGTTAGTTTTAATCCCTGTCGGTTTTAATCCCCGTCCGTTTTAATCCTTGTCAATTCTAATCCCTGTTAGTTTTAATCCCTGTTAGTTTTAATCCCTGTCGGTTTTAATCCCTGTTAGTTTTAATCCCTGTCGGTTTTAATCCCCGTCCGTTTTAATCCTTGTCAATTTCAATCTGTCAATTTTAATCCCGGTCGGTCTTAATCCCTGTCAATTTTAATCCCTGTCAATTTTAATCCTTGTCAATTTCAATCCCTGTCGGTTTTAATCCTTGTCAATTTTAATCCTTGTCAGTTTTAATCTCTGTCAATTTTAATTCCTGTCGGTTTTAATCCTTGTCAATTTTAATCCCTGTCTGTTTTAATCCCTGTCACTTTTAATCCCTGTCAATTTTAATCCCTGTCGGTTTTAATCCCTGTCAATTTTAATCCCAGTCCGTTTTAGTCCTTGTCAATTTTCAACCCTGTGAGTTTTAATCCCCGTTGATTTTAATCCCTGTCTGTTTTAATCCCTGTCAATTTTAATCCTTGCCTGTTTTAATCCCTGTCGGTTTTAATCTCAGTCCGTTTTAATCCTTGTCAATTTTAATCCCTGTCGGTTTTAATCCCTGTCCGTTTTAATCCTTGTCAATTTTAATCCCTGTCAATTTAATTCCTGTTAGTTTTAATCCCTCTCAATTTTAATCCCTGTCAATTTTAATCCTTGTCAATTTTAATCCCTGTCAATTTTAATCCTTGTCAGATTTAATCCCTGTCAATTTTAATCCCTGTCAATTTTAATCCTTGTCAATTTTAATCCCTGTCAATTTTAATCCTTGTCAGATTTAATCCCTGTCAATTTTAATCCCTGTCGGGTTTAATCCCTGTCAGTTTTAACCCCTGTCCGTTTTAATCCTTGTCAGTTTTAATGCTTGTCAATTCTAATCCCTGTCAGTTTTAACCCCTGTCCGTTTTAATCCTTGTCAGTTTTAATGCTTGTCAATTCTAATCCCTGTTAGTTTTAATCCCTGCCGGTTTTAATCCCTGTTAGTTTTAATCCCTGTCGGTTTTAATCCCCGTCCGTTTTAATCCTTGTCAATTCTAATCCCTGTTAGTTTTAATCCCTGTTAGTTTTAATCCCTGTCGGTTTTAATCCCTGTTAGTTTTAATCCCTGTCGGTTTTAATCCCCGTCCGTTTTAATCCTTGTCAATTTTAATCTGTCAATTTTAATCCCGGTCGGTCTTAATCCCTGTCAATTTTAATCCCTGTCAATTTTAATCCTTGTCAATGTCAATCCCTGTCGGTTTTAATCCTTGTCAATTTTAATCCTTGTCAGTTTTAATCTCTGTCAATTTTAATTCCTGTCGGTTTTAATCCTTGTCAATTTTAATCCCTGTCTGTTTTAATCCCTGTCTGTTTTAATCCCTGTCAATTTTAATCCTTGCCTGTTTTAATCCCTGTCGGTTTTAATCTCAGTCCGTTTTAATCCTTGTCGATTTTAAACCCTGTCAGTTTTAATCCCTGTCAGTTTTAATCCTTGTCAATTTTAATCCCTGTCGGTTTTAATCCCTGTCCGTTTTAATCCTTGTCAATTTTAATCCCTGTCAATTTAATTCCTGTTAGTTTTAATCCCTGTCTGTTTTAATCCCTGTCTGTTATAATCCCTGTCGGGTTTAATCCCTATCAGTTTTAACCCCTGTCCGTTTTAATCCTCGTCAGTTTTAAACCCTGTCAATTTTAAACCCTATCGATTTTAAACCCATGTCAGTTTTAATCCTTGTCAGTTTTAAACCCTTTCAATTTTAATCCCTGTCGGTTTTAAACCCTGTCGATTTTAAAACCATGTCACTTTTAATCCCTGTCAATTTTAATCTCTGTCAATTTAATCCCTGTCAGATTAATCCCTGTCGGTTTTAATCCTTGTCGATTGAAAACCCTGTCAGTTTTAATCCCTGTCAGTTTTAATCCTTGTCAGTTTTAATCCCTGTCGGTTTTAATCCCTGTCCGTTTTAATCCTTGTCAATTTTAATCCTTGTCAGTTTTAATCCCTGTCAGTTTAATTCCTGTTAGTTTTAATCACTGTCTGTTTTAATCCCTGTCTGTTATAATCCCTGTCAATTTTAATCCCTGTCAATTTTAATCCCTGTCCGTTTTAATCCTTGTCAGTTTTAAACCCTGTCAATTTTAAACCCTGTCGATTTTAAACCCGTCAGTTTTAATCCTTGTCAGTTTTAAACCCTTTCAATTTTAATCCCTGTCGGTTTTAAACCCTGTCGATTTTAAACCCATGTCAGTTTTAATCCCTGTCAATTTTAATCTCTGTCAATTTAATCCCTGTCAGTTTTAATCCCCGTCCGTTTTAATCCTTGTCAATTTTAAACCCTGTTGGTTTAAATCCCTGTCGGCTTGAAACCTTCTCAGTTTTAATCCCTGTCCATTTTAATCCTTGTATGTTTTAATCCGTGTCAATTTTAATCCCTGTCGGTTTTAATCCCTGTCAATTTTAATCCCTGTCGGTTTTAATCCCTGTCGGTTCTAAACCCTGTATGTTTTAATCCTTGTCAATTTTAATCCCTGTCGGTTTTAATCCCTGTCGGTTGTAATCCCTGTCAGTTTTAATCCCTATCAGTTTTAATCCCTGTCCATTTAATCCCTGTCGGTTTTAATCCCTGTCGGTTCTAAACCCTGTATGTTTTAATCCTTGTCAATTTAATCCCTGTCAGTTTTAATCCCTGTCGGTTTTAATCCCCGTCGGTTGTAATCCCTGTCAGTTTTAATCCCTGTCAGTTTTAATCCCTGTCAGTTTTAATCCCTGTCAATTTTAATCCCTGTCTGTTTTAATCCCTGTCGGTTTTAATCCCTGTCGGTTGTAATCCCTGTCGGTTCTAAACCCTGTCTGTTTTAATCCCTGTCTGTTTTAATCCCTGTCGGTTTTAATCCCTGTCGGTTTTAATCCCTGTCGGTTTTAATCCCTGTCAATTTAATCCCTGTCGGTTTTAATCCCTGTCGGTTGTAATCCCTGTCGGTTTTAATCCCTGTCGGTTCTAAACCCTGTCAGTTTTAATCCCTGTCGGTTTTAATCCCTGTCGGTTGTAATCCCTGTCGGTTCTAAACCCTGTGTGTTTTAATCCCTGTCGGTTGTAATCCCTGTCAGTTTTAATCCCTGTCGGTTCTAAACCCTGTCAGTTTTAATCCCTGTCGGTTTTAATCTCTGTCCATTTTAATCCCTGTCTGTTTTAATCCCTGTCAATTTTAATCCCTGTCGGTTTTAATCCCTGTCAGTTTTAATCCCTGTCGGTTTTAATCCCTGTCGGTTTTAATCCCTGTCAATTTAATCCCTGTCGGTTTTAATCCCTGTCGGTTGTAATCCCTGTCGGTTTTAATCCCTGTCGGTTCTACACCCTGTCAGTTTTAATCCCTGTCGGTTTTAATCCCTGTCGGTTGTAATCCCTGTCGGTTCTAAACCCTGTGTGTTTTAATCCCTGTCGGTTGTAATCCCTGTCAGTTTTAATCCCTGTCGGTTCTAAACCCTGTCAGTTTTAATCCCTGTCGGTTTTAATCCCTGTCGGTTTTAATCCCTGTCAATTTAATCCCTGTCGGTTTTAATCCCTGTCGGTTGTAATCCCTGTCGGTTTTAATCCCTGTCGGTTCTACACCCTGTCAGTTTTAATCCCTGTCGGTTTTAATCCCTGTCGGTTGTAATCCCTGTCGGTTCTAAACCCTGTGTGTTTTAATCCCTGTCGGTTGTAATCCCTGTCAGTTTTAATCCCTGTCGGTTCTAAACCCTGTCAGTTTTAATCCCTGTCGGTTTTAATCTCTGTCCATTTTAATCCCTGTCTGTTTTAATCCCTGTCAATTTTAATCCCTGTCGGTTTTAATCCCTGTCAGTTTTAATCCCTGTCGGTTTTAATCCCTGTCGGTTGTAATCCCTGTCGGTTCTAAACCCTGTGTGTTTTAATCCCTGTCGGTTGTAATCCCTGTCAGTTTTAATCCCTGTCGGTTCTAAACCCTGTCAGTTTTAATCCCTGTTGGTTTTAATCCCTGTCAGTTTTAATCCCTGTCGGTTCTAAACCCTGTCAGTTTTAATCCCTGTATGTTTTAATCCCTGTCCATTTTAATCCCTGTATGTTTTAATCCTTGTCTGTTTTAATCCCTGTCCGTTTTAATCCCTGTATGTTTTAATCCTTGTCAATTTAATCCCTGTAGTTTTAATCCCTGGACTTCAACAGTAAAATGCACATTGTTTGTTTTTGTTTTGTTTTGTTTTTTCCAGTTTGCCGTTTAATCAACTCACAGGAGCTGTTTCTGAATCTGACAGTCTTTTCGTTGTGTGTTTGTTAATTAGCTGAATAATGAAGACTAGCAAACTAACAGTGTGTGTAAAAGCTGTGTTAAAGTGTGTTAGTGTCGCATCCACACACACAAACCCAACAAACAAGAGACAGACACAGACTCAACCTCATGGCTCTATTCTGTCATCTGAGGGTTGATTATAAAGCTTAATTATTAAAAAAAATCTGTTTTCCGGTTCATCCGGGTGGCGTGGCGGTCTATTCTGTTGCCTACCAACACGGGGATCGCCGGTTCGAATTCCCGTGTTACCGCCGGCTTGGTTTGGCGTCCCTACTGGCACAATTGGCTGTGTGTATGGGTGGGAAACCGGATGTGGGTATGTGTCCTGGTCGCTGCACTAGCACCTCCTCTGGTCAGTCGGGGCACCTGTTCAAGGAGGAGGGGGAACAGGGGGAATAGGGCGATTCTCCCACGCGCTACATCCCCCTGGTGAAACTCCACACTACTACTACTACTAGTACTACTACTTTCGGCTGCTACCGTTAGGGGGCGCCACAGCGGATCATCTGTTTCCATCTCTTCCTGTCTTCTGCATCTTCCTCTGTCACACCAGCCACCTGCATGTCCTCCCTCACCACATCCATAAACCTCCTCTTTGGCCTTCCTCTTCTCCTCTTCCCTGGCAGCTCCATATTCAGCATCCTTCTCCCAGTATACCCAGCATCTCTCCTCCACACATGTCCAAACCATCTCCATGTTGTCTCTCTTGCTTTGTCTCCAAACCGTCCAACCTGAGCTGTCCCTCTAATATACTCCTTCCTAATCCTGTTCTTCTTCATCACTCCCAGTGAAAATCTTATCATCTTCATCTCTGCCACCTCCAGCTCCTCCTCCTGTCTTTTCATCAGTGCCACTGTCTCCAAACCATATAACATAGCTGGTCTCACTACCATCTTGTAAACCTTCCCTTTAACTCTTGCTGGTTCCCTTCTGTCACACATCACTCCTGACACTCTTCTCCACCCACTCCACCCTGCCTGCACTCTCTTCTTCACCTCTCTACTGCACTCCATGTTACTTTGGACAGTTGACCCCAAGTATTTAAACTCATACGCCTTCGTCACCTCTACTCCTTGCATCCTGACCATTCCACTGTCCTCCCTCTCATTCACGCATAGGTATTCTGTCTTGCTCCTACTGACTTTCATCCTCTTCTCTCCAGTGCATACCTCCACCTCTCCAGGCTCTCCTCCACCTGCACCCTACTCTCACTACAGATCACAATGTCATCTGCGAACATCATCATCCATGGAGACTTCTGCCTGATCTTGTCCGTCAACCTGTCCATCACCATTGCAAACAAGAAAGGGCTCAGAGCCGATCCTTGATGTAATCCCACCTCCACCTTGAACCCATCTGTCATTCCAACCACACACCTCACCACTGTCCCACGTCCCTCATACATATCCTGCACCACTCCTACATACTTCTCTGTAACTCCTCACTTCCTCATACAATACCACACCTCCTCTCTTGGCACCCTGTCATAAGCTTTCTCTAAATCTACAAAGACACAATGTAACTCCTTCTGGCCTTCTCCATACTTCTCCATCAACATTCTCAAAGCAAACATTACATCTGTGGTGCTCTTTCATGGCATGAAGCCATACTGCTGCTCGCTGATCATCACCTCTCCTCTTAACCTAGCTTCTAATACTCTTTCCCATATCTTCATGCTGTGGCTGATCAACTTTATACCTCTGTGGTTGCTACAGCTCTGGTACCAGTATGCTTCTTCTCCACTCCTCAGGCATCCTCTCACTTTCCAGGATTGTGTTAAACAATCTAGTTAAAAACCCCACTGCCATCTCTCCTAAACATCTCCATGCCTCCACAGGTATGTCATCAGGACCAACTGCCTTTCCACTCTTCATCCTCTTCATAGCTGCCCTCACTTCCTCCTTGCTAATCCACTGCACTTCCTGATTCACTATCCCCACATCATCCAACCTTCTCTCTCTCATTTCCTTTTCTCCTTCCTTAGTGTCTAACCTGTCATACATCTCACCATACACCTTTTCATTTTCCTTTGCCACCTCTCTCTTTGCTTTACGCTGCATCTCCTTTTACTCCTGTCTACTTTCTTCATCTCTCTGACTATCCCACTTCATCTTCTTCAACTTCTTCCTCTGTATACTTTGCTGTACTTCCTCATTCCACCACCAAGTCTCCTTGTCTTCCTTCCTCTGTCCTGATGACACACCAAGTACCTTCCTAGCTGTCCCCCTCACTATTTCTGCAGTGGTTGCCCAGTCATCTGGCAACCCTTCACTTCCACCCAGTGCCTGTCTTACCTCCTGCCTGAACTCCACACAACAGTCTTCCTTCTTCAACTTCCACCATTTGATTTTCGGCTGTGTCTTCACTCGCTTCCTCTTCTTGGTCTCCAAAGTCATCCTACAGACCACCATCCGATGCTGCCTGGCTACGTTCTCCCCTGTCACCACCTTGCAGTCTCCAATCCCTTTTAGATGGCGCCTTCTACATAAGATATAGTCCACCTGTGTGCACTTTCCTCCACTCTTGTACGTCGGCCTGTGTAACCCATCCTAGCTACACAGCTAGGATGGGTTACATGCAGAGAAAAAAATGCCCCACAGGGATTAATAAAGTACTAAATATAAAATAAAATTTCCAGCTTCATGCTCATCACACTATCCAGCACTCTCTTCACCCCCAACATACTCTTGACATACTCTTCCTTGATAATTACCCCTACCCCATTTCTCCTCCCATTCACCCCATAGGAGAAGAGTTTGAACCCTGCTCCAATGCTCCTGGCCTTACTCCCCTTCCACCTGGTTTGTTGCAACCACAGTATACCTACCTTTCTTCTCTCCATCATATCCGCCAGCTCTCTACCTTTACCAGTCATAGTACCAACATTCAAAGTTCTGACTCTCACCTCCACACTCCTACCCTTCCTCCTCTCTCACTGCCTCTGGAAACGCCTTCCCCCTCTCCCTCTCCTTCTCCTGCGCCCAACAGTAGCACAGTTTCCACCGGCACCCTGCTGGCCAACAGTAACGGGTGCGGGCATTGGTTATCCATATATTTGATTTGGCAAAGATTTTACCCCGGATGCCCTTCCTGACGTGGCCCTCCCCATTTATCCAAGCTTGGGACCGGCACTAAGAATGCACTGGCTTGTGCGTCCTCAGTGGCTGGGGTGGTGAAACTCCTCATTGTCAGTTGAAAAGAAGTGGCTGGTGACTCCACATTTACCAGAGGAAGTCTGCAGCCCTCCCCGGATCAGCAGAGGGGTTGGAGCAGCGACCGGGATGGCTCGGAAGAGTGGGGTAATTGGCCAGAAACAATTTGGTCGACAAAGGAGGGGAAAAAATCCCCCCCCCCAAAAAGTGTGTTTTACTTTTATTGAAAGCACTGTCAGTCTGTCCCTCTTTCCAACTTGTCTTTCCATCTTGCTCCTTCTTTCCGCCACTGCTCGTTCATCTGCTCCCATCTGCATCTCAGCATCTCTCTGTGCCTTTATGGAGATACATCAAGTTAAATCACATGATGATGGTTTTCTTTTTCTTTTCCTTCCGAGAGGTTTTTCATACTTGTTATCATCATTAGATGGTTAATTGTTTTTTTTTCACCCTTTCTGTAATCTGTTCTTCTAATTTAGTCCTCTTCTTCCTCCCCCTGACTTTTCTCTACTAGCCCTCACCTTCTCTCAAAGCTTTCTCTCCATGTGGTTGTTTGCAGTCGTATACAGACTCGATGCCCACTGGGCCAACCTTAACCTTCCCTTTTTCTGTTCTTTCTTTGTTGTCTTGTTTTTTCCTTGTTTTCCTTCCACTCTGTCGTCTCTTTGTTGGTCTGTTCATTTCTCTCTCCATCTTCCCCCTTTACTTCTCCACCTCCTCCTACATGTGGATGGTGGGCAGGGTCCGAGCTGGACCAACAGGGTTTTCCTCTGCTGCAGATCGGCTGGCTCAGCCCAAACACACCCAGCATGTGACTCTGCCCTCACATACTGTTCTTTCAACCAGTCCGACAGGTGTTCAGCTAGCCTGCCCACTAAATCACAACATTTCTCCATGGCCATTCTGCAAGAATGTATAAACATGTTGTTGTCTTGATCCAAGTCTTTTTTACATGTTGCTTAAATATTTTAGTTGTTCACAGACCATCTGGCCTGTTTAATATAAAACCTTTTCTAAAAAAACGGTTTTTGAAATGTTTAAACCAAAAAGAAGAAAGCTTTGAAGCTCCACTGTGTAACTTAACTAAGTAAGCTGTGGAAAACAGAAAGCAGACGGTGCCGCTGAACGCACAGCAGCTGGACATTCCCAGTGTGTTTCTGTAGCACCTGCAGCATCAGTGTCTGCAGCATCAGTCTGCACCATCAGAGTCTGTAGCTCAGAGTCTGCAGCATCAGAGTCTGTAGCACCTGCAGCATCAGTGTCTGCAGCATCAGTCTGCAGCATCAGTCTGCACCATCAGAGTCTGCAGCATCAGAGTCTGTAGCTCAGAGTCTGCAGCATCAGAGTCTGTAGCACCTGCAGCATCAGTGTCTGCAGCATCAGTCTGCAGCATCAGTCTGCACCATCAGAGTCTGCAGCATCAGAGTCTGCAGCTCAGAGTCTGCAGCATCAGAGTCTGTAGCTCAGAGTCTGCAGCATCAGAGTCTGTAGCACCTGCAGCATCAGTGTCTTCAGCATCAGTGTCTGCAGCATCAGTCTGCAGCTCAGAGTCTGCAGCATCAGAGTCTGCAGCTCAGAGTCTGCAGCTTCAGTCTGCAGCATCAGTGTCTGCAGCATCAGAGTCTGCAGCATCAGAATCTGCAGCATCAGAGTCTGCAGCATCAGTCTGCAGCATCAGAGTCTGCAGCATCAGTCTGCAGCATCAGAGTCTGCAGCATCAGTCTGCAGCATCAGAATCTGCAGCATCAGTCTGCAGCATCAGAATCTGCAGCATCAGTCTGCAGCATCAGTGTCTGCAGCCTCAGATTCGGACGACTGATCTCACAGTTATTCCTCAAAGTACAGAGAACAGTCATCACATCTTATCTGGCAGTATTATACAGCTTCTCTGTTTCTGTGTCCATAAGAGCCTCATGGATAGGAGACCCACAGTATCTCACATTAAAAACAAATTGTTTTTATAATGACCCTCAAGACTTCTCTTAGAAAACCACATGCACCACATTTCACTTTATCAACAGTGTAGCATAAATGTTGTATGCTGACACGTTTCAAAGACACTCTTTCATATGTGCCTGCTTTGTCTGCCATCGGTTGGGCTTGTTGTGTTGATGTTGCTGTGTGTCGGCATGTGTTCAGCTTGTCTAACTGCATTCTGCATGTGTAATGATAGGAATCAGGAATCAATAACAATTTATTGTCATTTCTTAGACGTACGTGCATCCACAAAGAAATGAAATTTCGTTTCCCCCAGCCCACAGCAGTGTAACACCAAAAACACACATCCAAAATTTCCCAACGACACCGCCAAAAACATAAAAGACAGGAAGAAAGCAAAAACAAAAACAAAAAACAAAAAGCAAAAACAAAAACAAACAGTGAACAACACAGTCCACCCTGCAACGCTGTCCCAAAAAAAAGAAAGAAAGAAAATCCTCCGTGCAGAGAACGAAGGCCAGCCAGGATGACTGTCGGACGTGTCGGTCTGCATGGGCTAGCAGTTAGCTTAGCCCGCCCCACCTCTGCGCCCTGCCAGACCGCCCTCGGCGTTTCCTCCCCGGGCACGGCTCCAGGCAGGGGCCGGAGCCGGTTCCTGGGCCCATCGGGCGATGCAGACCAAGCTCTCCCAGCCGATCCAACACCAGCTCTCCCAGCCAGACACCCTCGACACACGTCCCCCGCGCTCCACACGACGACGCACACGCAGACAAAGCTGCTGCACAGGATGAATGTGGTGCTGGATGAAGCCAAGGCTTTTCCCTGCAGTCAGCAGCTCCACGGACCAGGGCTTTAGAAAGAGCTCCTTGAAGAATGAAGGGCAGTTTGATTTTGTAAATGAGCACAAGGAAATAGAAATTGGCAGCACGGTGTCCCAGTGGTCAGCACTGTTGCCTCACAGCCAAGAAGGTCCTGGGTTCGAATCCTGGGCCATCCCAGGTCCTTTGTGTGTGGAGTTTGCATGTTCTCCCTGTGTCTGCGTGGGTTTCCTCCGGGTGCTCCGGTTTGCCCCACCATCAAAAAGACATGCATGTTAGGGTTAATACTCCTGCCTGTGTCCTTGAGCAAGGCAATGGAAAGAAGACCTGGAGTTGGTCCCCGGGTGCTGCAGCTGCCCGCTGCTCCTACACAATAGGATGGTTACATGCAGACAACACGTTCACTGTAAGAATACAAAATTTTAAGTTTATTTTGGGCACCTCCGAGTTAAAAATGTTGACCACAGAAGGGTGAGTCAGTTCATCTGGACACAACGTTTGTTGACAGATACGAGTCATCATCATCATCATCATCATCTAAGTGACCCCTGCAGTTTGAAGGGGTCACTTAGATGATGATGAGTAAACATTGTGTCCAGATGAACTGACTCAACCTTCTGTGATTGTCTTCCCTGGCTTATTGAGCAGCACCAAGACATGAAAATGTGGTTGTATAATGGAGGCTATCAATACCAACACTTTACAAAAGACACCGCAGAGAAAGAACGAGAGCTCCACAGACTCCTGACCCCTCCTCACCCGTCTTCTCCACCTAGTGGCGTGGATTCCCATTTCCCCTCGTCTCTCCGGTACTTCCTATCTGTGTCCTGTTCCTGCTGACGGTCCTTGACGTCCTCTTGGCTTTTGTCCTGTCGGTGTTTCTGTATGTTCTGATGTGTGGCCAGCTGCTTTTGCTCCTCGGCTTTTCCTCAGCTCTTCCAGTCCATCTCTGTGATTTGTGATCCGTCTCGTCTTTCTGTCAGCTCCAATCTCAAAGGTTTCGCCACATGGAGGGTTTGGGCAGGGCAGGGTCAGAGGTCATTTGAATCCAAAACAGAATCAGGACAACAAAAGAGAAAACCAAAGGCCCGTTCCCCTCACCTCTCCGATTCCCAACAATGAGGAACCAAAAGGAACCAGCATTTTACTCCTCCCTTCTCTGTCTATCTATCTTATACCCTGTCTCTGTCCTCTCTCTCTCTTCCATTGTCCTTTTCTTCACCGTGATTATTTTCTCTTCGTCCCCTAAATGAGTCATGCGCCTTGTCCGTCTTCAGTCCGATTCTCCTTGGTCTTTCCTTCCTGTCTCCCCGCCATTCTTTTGTCTCTCTCTCCTCCTCTCCTGTGATGAGAATGAGCAGTGGTTGGCTGATGCGAGCGTCATCTGTATTCCCTCCAGATGCCTGGAAAGACGACTCTCTCCTAGTTAAATACATGCAGGCTGAAGTTCTCCGTGTGACCTGAGGGGCGCCACTGTGCAGTTTCGCTGGCCTGGCTCAGGCCTGAGGACGAGGGGATGCCCACCTGGCCCAAGCCTCTAAAAGCAGGACGAGGACGAGAGACAGTGTGGTTCAGTCCACAGGTCTCAGTTTGAGGGATGACTGGAGGAAAACAGGCTGATGTTTTTTGTTCATTTTTCTTCTTGATCGCTGGTTTTTACAGATGTGTTGTGAGGATGTTCTTCTGAAAGGAAGATGGCGGAGGGACTAGAAACATAATGGAAACACCCCCGAGGGCAGAGGTGTTCTAATGGGAGGCTACCATCAGTTTCCTGTGTGGTGGGGCAACACTGGCTGCTCAGTGCTCATGGATGAACAGAGTCCATGTTCTTCACATTCTTCAAATGTCAGCAGACGCTTCGCGTTTTATCTAGCATGAGCTGCATGATGAACACACAAAACAACCTAGAAATCTGTTTTAACATCAACATAACAATGCTCTTTCTTTTGTTTCCTGTTGTTTTTTGAAGACCATTTATGTAGCCAAGATAAAATGATAACATGCTAACTGGTCAATTTGTCATTTTCCTTGCCAACACTTTCGCTAACAGTGTTTCTTTAGCTAAGAATTTGGTCAGATCCTGTCACCTGACCTCAGGTCCAGCTGACCTCAGGTCACCTGACCTCAGGTCCAGCTGACCTCAGGTCACCTGACCTCAGGTCCAGCTGACCTCAGGTCCAGCTGACCTCAAGTCACCTGACCTCAGTTCCACCTGACCTCAGGTGCACCAACCTCAGGCCCACCTGACTGCAGGTCCACCTGACCTCAGGTCCAGCTGACCTCAGGTCCAGCTGACCTCAGTTCCACCTGACCTCAGGTGCACCTGACCTCAGGTGCACCAACCTCAGGCCCACCTGACTGCAGGTCCACCTGACCTCAGGTGCACCGACCTCAGGTCACCTGACCGACCTCATGTCCACTGACCTCCACCAACACAATGCAGAGCCTGGCACAGCGGTTGCCATGGTTTCAGCATCCCTCTGTCGGTGCTGAGCCAGGCGGTGGCAGGGGTTTGGGTTGGGAAGCTTGTGCAGCTGAACCAGATGAATACAGGCAAGAATAAAGGAAGTCCTCTATTTTTTATGTTTCATACTTTCAATTTCAATATAAATGATTCAAGGAAGACTTTATTAAGATAACACAACATCACGCCCTATTGTAATTTCATAAAGGAATTGTTCTATTCTGTTATTTTTGATACAAAACTACCAAAAAGATAAAAATGATGAATAAGCATCAGTTCTATGTGAGAAGCATAAAAGGTACTTTTTCTGATGAGGTTTTTGGACAAAGCAGACACGGCTGAGACAGCAGGGTGTCGCTGTTTTTCTGAGGACAGAAGGTCTTCTTCATTGTATGACATGACAAAACAGGATGGAAATCAACTGCATGTACTGTGTTATGCAACATGAAATCAGTAGAACAAGAGTTGAAAAAGACTGAAGCATGAAATAAATTTTTTATGTGAAGTATTTGTATTCCTATGAGGATTTACTTTTGTATTATGTAAATGGAATGAATGTGCATCCTGAGCCACAACCTTCTCCGTCTTGGACATACTCACTCTCCTACAATGTGAAGTGATATTTGACCTTTTCCCTCTGAGGTGAAAGGTCATGTTCTGAGCAGGGATCCAGAGACCAGTAAGCATGGCTGAGTGCATCTGCATCAGTAGCATGGAACTGATGATGACGATGACTGACTCGATCAGCCTTCGAAGGACAATGCAGGTTCATGCATGATGACATCAGTCTTACCTCTGTAAGATCCTCTCTCTCTCACTCTCTCTCACTCCCTCCCTCCCTCCCTCTCACTCACTCACTCACTCACTCACTCACTCACTCACTCACTCACTCACTCACTCCCTCCCTCACTGTCACTCACTCTCACTCTCTCACTCACTCACTCGCTCTCACTCTCACTTTCTCTCACTCACTCTCACACTCTCTCTCTCTCTCTCTCTCTCTCTCTCACTCTCTCTCTCTCACTTTCTCTCACTCACTCTCTCTCTCACTCAATTCAATTCAATTCAGTAATGCTTTAATGGCATGACTGCATTAATTACAATGTTGCCAAAGCAAAACATGTCAACAGAGAACTAAACAAAAAAAAGACACAAAACAACAACAACAAAAAAGGAAAAACTCACTCTCTCTGTCTCTCTCACTCAGTCCCTCACTCACCCACACACCAGTGTTGCCAGATTGGACTACTTTTTATTTGATTGGGCGGGTAAAAATGGCTCTGATAAATATAATTATTATCATTACATACATACACTGGACAGACAGAGAAACCTTCTACTAAACGGCAGGGAAAAAAAACAAAAAACAAAAAAACTATTTTTGGTTGGGTTCAGGGCTCTGATTGGGCTATTCAAATCTGGCAACACTGCCACACACACACACACACACACACACACATATACACAAACACACCCACAGTCACTCCCTCACTCACACACACCCACACACACTTGCTTGCTGGTTGTCCATCGTGTGCGATGATGACCATCTTCTCCTATTTGTGAGTCCTTTGGTGGCTGAATAGTGCGATCCTGGATGCACAGTTGCGGTTGCAGACCAGGCATGTGAAAGTGGTGCGGGGGGGGGGGGCAGGCAGGGGCAGCTTTGCCAGCGTGCCTCTTCACACACTTTGCTACATGGTGTCGTGTTTGCTGGTTTTCCATGTACTTCACTCCCTGTGAGATGTGAAAGCACCAGATGGTGCGGCAGGAAGCAAGTTCTTCCAAAGAAGAGGGGCTGATCTGGCATCTTTTCAGTGTGGTCTTCATTTGGCCTTTGAACCGCTTCTTCTGCCCACCAGGAGTGTGTTGATGAAGGTGTAGTTGGCCGTAAAGGACTTAACGCGGGAGTCGTTGGCTGGGCAAGTGAATGACACGCCCAAGCCACCTGAGTTGATGGTGGTTTAGGGTAGACTCCACGCTGCAGCTGCCTGCCCGCTCCAACACCTCTGTGTGTGGCACTCTGTTCTCCCAAGTAATGCCCAGGGTCCTCTGGAGACATCTGACATGGAAGGCCTCCAGGCTTCTGAGATGGTGGCTGTAGATGGTCCATGCCTCACATCCATAGAGTAGTGTGGAGATGCACACTGCTCTGTAAACAAGCACCTTGGTGTGGAGACTGAGGTTGCTGTTCTGGAAATCCTTTCTCCTTAGACGGCCAAAAGATGTTGAGGCTTGTTTGAGGCGGTGCTGGATCTCATCATCCATTGTGCAGGTGTCAGATAGCATGCTTCCCAGGTATTTGAAGGCAGGAACAGTGGCCAGTTGTTGCCCTTCTGCTGTGAAGGTTGTTGGGTGGCTTGGGAGGTTGGCACTCATCTGAAAGATTACCTCTGTCTTTTGGGTGTTGATGATCAGTCCCATTCTCCTGTATGCAGTTACAACTGCCAACAGAGTGTTTTGTAGAGCTTCTGGTGTGTGGGCTACCTGGGCACAATCATCGGCTTACTGTAGCTCAATAATGTTCTCAGAGGTCAACTTGGTGGTTGCCTGAAACCTCCTGATGTTGAATAGGTTTCCATCGAGCCTGAAGTCAGTGGTGACTCCAGCCTGCTTCTCCAACCTCCTTCATAACAGTGTTGTAAGAGAGACTAAGAAGATATTAAACAGGACTGGGGCTAGCACACAGCCTTGTCTGACTCCAGTCTGCACACCAAAGGGCTCAGAACTGTGGTTCCCCACTACCACTCGGGCCATCATCATTACTGAGTGAAACTGTCCAAGGATGGTGAGAAACTTGGGTGGACATCCAAATGTCTTCAGGACTTGCCACAGCAGGGCCCGGTTAACTGTATCAAATGCCTTTGAGAGGTCTATGAATGCTATGTAAAGATCCTTGTGCTGTTCTCGGCATTTCTCCTGGACCTGGCATGTGACAAAGATCATGTCAATGGTCCCTCTATCCTTTCGGAAGCTGCATTGTGACTCTGGTATGACCCGTTCGGCTACTGCGAGTGTTAGTCTGCGGAGCATGATCTTGGCTAGAACCTTTCCGCCAATGGCCAGTAGTGAAAGACCCCTACTGTTGGAGCAGATGGATTTGTCTCCTTTGTTTTTATAAATGGTCACAATGTTGGCGTCTTATCACTGTTGGGGGACACACTCGCGACTCCACACCTCAAGGATATAGAGATACAGTGTCCTCGTACAGAGGTAGCCTCCTTCCTTGAGGATTTCAGCTGGAATGTTATCAGGTCCAGGGGTTTTGTTGTTTTTCTGGGTCTTGACTGCATGTAGGAGTTGCTTGGGCCTCAGAGCGGAAGTCTTGGCATTTTGTCTTGAGAGGTTGGGATAGCAGGTTGCTGAGGGTGGCTCTGTGTGCTTTATGCATGTTGTCCAGGAGGGTGGAGATCGTTATCAAACCAGTCCTGATGGTTCTTGGTTTAGAAGACAATGGATTGGGCTGCATTACCAAAGAGGGTGGTGATCAGAGAGGTCCACTTTTCATCCATCCCAGACTCTGAGTTGATCAGCTGTTCAATGTCAACTAACTTGTCAGCTAGAGAATGATGGAGGGTGTTTCGAGTGTCGCTGTTGGAGAGTCTGGCACAGTGGAGTGGTTTCTTTTTTTACCTAGATGGCGTCTAAAGGGTCGGACACACACTCTGACTTTTGTCAGGATCATGCGGTGGTCTGTCCAGCAGTCTGCTCCTCACATAGCTCTCGTAAGGAGCACGTCTTTAAGATCAGCCCGCCTCACGATAGCATAATCAAGCAGGTGCCAGTGTTTGGATCTAGGATGCATCCAGGATGTCTTGTATTTATTCTTTTGTTGGAAAATGGTGTTTGTGATGGTGAGGTCATGTTCCGAGCACAGACTAAGAAGTCTTATGCCATTGGGGTTGACTTTTCCAATGCCGTGGGCGCCAATCACTTCATTCCAATTTTGCATGTTCTTTCCAACTCGGGCATTAAAATCACCAAGCAAAATGACTTTGTCGCTCCTTGGGATGTTGATGAGAACATCATCGAGTGCCTGGTAGAAGCGATCTTTCTCTTCATCATGGGATGGTAAAGTTGGAGCATAGGCACTTATCAAGGTGATGTATCGACATTTTGCAAGGGGTATGCGGAGAGTCATCAGCCGCTCATTAATGCCCACTGGTGTTTCTTCGAGTTTGGGTAAGAGACTGTTCTTAATTGCAAAACCAGCTCCATGGATGTGTTGACCTCCTAGGGGGTATCCTTTCCAATAGAATGGATAGCCCTCTCCTACTTCGTTGAGCGAGCCCTCTTCAAGGAGCCTGGTCTCACTGAGTGCTGCCATATCCACACAATAGCGCTTCGGCTCTCTGGCAATAAGTGCTGTTCTGTGTTGAGGTCTGTCCGTACCATGGCTGACGTCCAGGAGTGTTCTTATGTTCCATGCTGCAGATCTTAGTGGTATAGTGTGTGTTTTTCGACCGCATAGTGGAATGGCCCGGCAGGTGCGGTTTCCTGCCCAGGCACAGTGTTGAGTGGGCAATTTTTGGGCCACCTTTTCTAGGCCATTCCCCGAAAGGGGTGAGCAGTGTGGTCCCTAAATAGGGCTACTCAGATACACAGGGGTCTGCTGGAAACAACTGCCACTCAATCCCAGCTGCTAACAACCATTGCCCTGTGCCGCTGGCGTGCAGAGTTCCAACTAAGAGCTCCCAGCTCATTCAGACCTGCTCCCATCATTGGATACTCCATCGCCGCCAGACTTTGTGAGGTCGGGGACTCAGATAGCAGAAGATACCTGCACAGAGATGGTTTTTAAAGTGGCATGGGGGGTGCGCTTCTCCCAACGCCACATGACCTGATTGTAGAGGAGATGGTTCCGATGGCAAGGGGGATCCCTAGACGACCGGCACCTCCACACAACTGCAGGGGGCTGCCGGAAATCCAGTTTTTCGGAAACCGCCTCGAAGCGTGCCGCCACAGCTTGCTTTTCTGTTGGGGTGAGCTCCCTTAGCCTTATGTCTTCCAGACTCACCCACAAGGCAGCGGGACAGTGGTTGATAGGTGCCAGGGCATGTCCACTAGGGTGGGCCTTCACACCATATCTCTGGGGCCCACTGCTGCTCCGAGATCCCCTGCCCAGTTAGCCTGGGGCCGCAAGACCCCAGTTACCATGTGTGGCCACGGGGAGGCCTGGCAGGAGTCTTGGTGAAGGAGAGGCTATGTACTGGCAAGGTAAGGCTTACACGCTAGGATGCTTCCCTATTCGCCACAGAGGCTAGCCAGCGGCAGTGAGCTAAGGGCAGGAAGGACACAAGCGGGCTTGCACCTTCCCTCCAACTACACACTGCTGCACTAGACGCATCACAACACCCTGTGGGCAGCCACACACACACACACACACACACACACACACACACACACACACACACACACACACACACACACACACACACACACACACACACACACAGAGGAGCATCAGCAGCCATGGTCAAACTGCAGTCTTAACATGGGCAGCCTCATGTTCATAGAAACTAGAGGTTTCTTGGCAGTAAGTGATGGATGCCAGTCATTTAAATCTGTTTTGCTATGTCGACTTGAATGATGTCTTCAGTGCGCACCCACACATGGCCTGACTCTCACAGCTTTACACCCTCACATGGCCTGACTCTTACAGCTTTACACCCTCACATGGCCTGACTCTTACAGCTTTACACCCTCACATGGCCTGACTCTTACAGCTTTACACCCTCACATGGCCTGACTCTCACAGCTTTACACCCTCACATGGCCTGACTCTCACAGCTTTACACCCTCACATGGCCTGACTCTTACAGCTTTACACCCTCATATGGACTGACTCTTACAGCTTTACACCCTCACATGGCCTGACTCTTACAGCTTTACACCCTCACATGGCCTGACTCTTACAGCTTTACACCCTCACATGGCCTGACTCTTACAGCTTTACACCCTCACATGGCCTGACTCTTACAGCTTTACACCCTCACATGGCCTGACTCTTACAGCTTTACATCCTCACATGGCCTGACTCTTACAGCTTTACACCCTCATATGGACTGACTCTTACAGCTTTACACCCTCACATGGCCTGACTCTTACAGCTTTACACCCTCACATGGCCTGACTCTTACAGCTTTACACCCTCACATGGCCTGACTCTCACAGCTTTACACCCTCACATGGCCTGACTCTCACAGCTTTACACCCTCACATGGCCTGACTCTTACAGCTTTACACCCTCATATGGACTGACTCTTACAGCTTTACACCCTCACATGGCCTGACTCTTACAGCTTTACACCCTCACATGGCCTGACTCTCACAGCTCTACACCCTCACATGGACTGACTCTCACAGCTTTACACCCTCACATGGCCTGACTCTTACAGCTTTACACCCTCACATGGCCTGACTCTCACAGCTTTACATCCTCACATGGCCTGACTCTTACAGCTTTACACCCTCACATGGCCTGAGTCTTACAGATTTACATCCTCACATGGCCTGACTCTTACAGCTTTACACCCTCACATGGCCTGACTCTCACAGCTTTACACCCTCACATGGCCTGACTCTCACAGCTTTACACCCTCACATGGCCTGACTCTTACAGCTTTACACCCTCACATGGCCTGACTCTTACAGCTTTACACCCTCACATGGCCTGACTCTTACAGCTTTACACCCTCACATGGCCTGACTCTTACAGCTTTACACCCTCACATGGCCTGACTCTCACAGCTTTACACCCTCACATGGCCTGACTCTCACAGCTTTACACCCTCACATGGCCTGACTCTTACAGCTTTACACCCTCATATGGACTGACCCTTACAGCTTTACACCCTCACATGGCCTGACTCTTACAGCTTTACACCCTCACATGGCCTGACTCTTACAGCTTTACACCCTCACATGGCCTGACTCTTACAGCTTTACACCCTCACATGGCCTGACTCTTACAGCTTTACACCCTCACATGGCCTGACTCTTACAGCTTTACACCCTCACATGGCCTGACTCTTACAGCTTTACATCCTCACATGGCCTGACTCTTACAGCTTTACACCCTCATATGGACTGACTCTTACAGCTTTACACCCTCACATGGCCTGACTCTTACAGCTTTACACCCTCACATGGCCTGACTCTTACAGCTTTACACCCTCACATGGCCTGACTCTCACAGCTTTACACCCTCACATGGCCTGACTCTCACAGCTTTACACCCTCACATGGCCTGACTCTTACAGCTTTACACCCTCATATGGACTGACTCTTACAGCTTTACACCCTCACATGGCCTGACTCTTACAGCTTTACACCCTCACATGGCCTGACTCTCACAGCTCTACACCCTCACATGGACTGACTCTCACAGCTTTACACCCTCACATGGCCTGACTCTTACAGCTTTACACCCTCACATGGCCTGACTCTCACAGCTTTACATCCTCACATGGCCTGACTCTTACAGCTTTACACCCTCACATGGCCTGACTCTCACAGCTTTACACCCTCACATGGCCTGACTCTTACAGATTTACACCCTCACATGGCCTGACTCTCACAGATTTACACCCTCACATGGCCTGACTCTTACAGCTTTACACCCTCACATGGCCTGACTCTCACAGCTTTACACCCTCACATGGCCTGACTCTTACAGATTTACACCCTCACATGGCCTGACTCTTACAGCTTTACACCCTCACATGGCCTGACTCTCACAGCTTTACACCCTCACATGGCCTGACTCTCACAGCTTTACACCCTCACATGGCCTGACTCTTACAGATTTACATCCTCACATGGCCTGACTCTCACAGCTTTACACCCTCACATGGCCTGACTCTCACAGATTTACACCCTCACATGGCCTGACTCTCACAGCTTTACACCCTCACATGGCCTGACTCTCACAGATTTACACCCTCACATGGCCTGACTCTCACAGCTTTACACCCTCACATGGCCTGACTCTCACAGCTTTACACCCTCACATGGCCTGACTCTTACAGCTTTACACCCTCACATGGCCTGACTCTTACAGCTTTACTTCTTAACGCTGATTTCTGCATAATGTTCATGTCTCGCTGTGTGTCTTAGTGGGTCTGCTTGGCCCCCTTTGTTTTAACAGCTCTGTCTCTCTGTGTGGTGTCAGGTCATCCAGGCAGCTTCAGACACCAGACCAAGTCCGTGCAAGTGATGAACCGAGACGTTCCCACCACTCTGTGTCTGGGTGTCGACCCGTTCCAGCAGCCGGTCCAGACACCATAGTGTGATATGAGGCTGTGGACAGCCAGCGCTCCCTGCAGCACACCGCCACGCTGCAGCCCCGGCCTGTACGTCACATCTGGCCTCCGTTCTAGTTCTCTTGTGTGTGTGTGTGTGTGTGTGTGTGTGTGTGTGTGTGTGTGTGTGTGTGTGTGTGTGTGTGTGTGTGTGTGTGTGTGTGTGTGTGTGTGTGTGTGTGTGTGGCTGACATGCTACTTCAGGTACAGAGTAATAATGGATAAGGATGTTTTGCAGGATCTGGTAAGAGGTTTTAAGTACAGATTGTGAGCTGCCGTCAGTCTGGCTTCCAGGCCTGACACGAGGTCTCTGGATGACGTCAGTAATTCCTAGTCCTGTTAACAGTTTATGGTTAAAGTTTTAGTTTTCATGCCTTATGCTTTAAATAAAATGTTGCTGACACTTTTTGCAGACTGAAACACTTGTTTTAATTCATCTTCAACTGTCTGCTGTCAGCCACAAGCCAGCCAACAGTCCACAGGCAACATCTGTCAAGGCATTTCCACCACATCCTTCATAAAGGTGTAGTCTGTAATATCTTCATCATCACATCCCTCATAAAGGTGTAGTAGTCTGTAATATCTTCATCATCACATCCTTCATAAAGGTGTAGTAGTCTGTAATATCTTCATCATCACATCCTTCATAAAGGTGCAGTAGTCTGTAATATCTTCATCATCACATCCTTCATAAAGGCGTAGTCTGTAATATCTTCATCATCACATCCTTCATAAAGGTGTAGTAGTCTGTAATATCTTCATCATCACAGCCATTATAAAGGTGTAGTAGTCTGTAATATCTTCATCATCACAGCCATTATAAAGGTGTAGTAGTCTGTAATATCTTCATCATCACAGCCATTATAAAGGTGTAGTAGTCTGTAATATCTTCATCATCACATCCTTCATAAAGGTGTAGTAGTCTATAATATCTTCATCATCACATCCTTCATAAAGGTGTAGTAGTCTGTAATATCTTCATCATCACAGCCATTATAAAGGTGTAGTAGTCTGTAATATCTTCATCTATATACCTTTGACTGAACAACAAAAAGAAAACAATCTATTTATTTGTGGTTTGGTTTGTCGCTGCAAGGTCTTTATGGAGATTCAGTGTTAGGATCAAATGCTGATTTCATATTCTGTCTAATGGACGACACGTGGTGGTAGAAGGTGGAGGAGCAGGGACACGTGGGCATGAAGGAAAAGCGCCTCTTTCTGTTGGGCTTTAAATGTCTCATTGATTATATGAGGGAAAGCCCACATCCTGCCCGGCTGTGCGAAACAGGACGATGAGAAAAAAGGGTGGAGGTGCTCTCTGAAATTAACTGATGTTCTGGTTTTATGTGTGTGGACCTCAGCCCTTTTCCATTTCATTTTCTTGTGAAGGTGAATGTCCACTTGTACACCTAGAACATGAATGAGAGCACATGGCGCGGTCTGTCGCGGTCATTTGAGCAGTTCAAAAGAACATGGCGCTTGTTGTTCAATTCAATTCAATTTTATTTGTGTAGCCCAATATCACACATTACAGATGTGCCTCAGTGGGCTTAACAGCAACACAACATCCTGTCCTTAGACCCTCTCATGGGATAAGGAACAACTCCCTAAAAACCCCTTTAACAGGGAGGGACAATAGGAAGAACCCTCAGGGAGAGCAACAGGGGAGGAGCTCTCTCCCAAGACGCACAGCGTGCAGTGGATGTTGTGTTCACGCAATTTACACAACACAACATTGAAAGAGGATAACACAATTATAATGGACATCACATTTATGAAGAACATGATGCACAGGATGCCAAGCAGTGTCCACGTGCCAATGTTAGTTGTCATGGTGACAACACACGTCAGTAGGGGGCGAATATTTTTTTCATAGGATGAATCTTGGAAGTTCTCACCCTCGAGAGCTAGGATTGGCCAGTTGCGCCTGTCAGTCAGCCTGCCTGGAGTCCCACCCTCGAGAGCTAGGATTGGCCAGTTGTGCCTGTCAGTCAACCTGCCTGGAGTCCCACCCTCGAGAGCTAGGATTGGCCAGTTGCGCCTGTCAGTCAGCCTGCCTGGAGTCCCACCCTCGAGAGCTAGGATTGGCCAATTTGCCAGTCGAACGCGAGAAAGTGAAGCGAAATGAAGAAGAAAATGTGCGATGTTGTCCAGGAAAACGTCACCAACTATCCACTGTTCAAGGTCAGATTACTTCACAATAAACATTGTTGATAAGTAGATTAAGTAATGGATAATACCTGACGAGGTGTCCATTATCAGGAGTTAATGGACGACGAGGAGGCAATTAATTCCTGATTATGGACACCTCGAAGGGCATCCCGTTTATATCACTTGACAAAGTAATACAAATTAAGACAATTTATATTTTCATATTACATTACATTACAGTCATTTAGCCGACGCTTTTATCCAAAGCGACTTACAATAAGTGCATCATTTAACGTAGGAAATAAGGAGAACTACTAGTCATCAGAGGTCATAAGTGCATCTTCACTCTAAACAAGCATCTAAGAGCAAAACCAGTGCTAAGGTAAAAGGGCAAGAAAGAGATTTTTTTTAATGAGTGAATATAATAAGTGCTTAGAGCAAGTAACAGGGTAGTAGTTCTTGAAGAGGTGAGTTTTCAACCTGTGTTGAAAGATGGGCAGCGACTCCGCTGTCCTGACATCAGTGGGGAGGTCATTCCACCACTGTGGAGCCAGGACAGAACAGAGCCGGGACCGGGTCGATCGGCAGCAGGGGCCTCTGAGCGACGGGGCAACCAGGCGTCCTCAGGCAGCAGAGACAAGTGGTCGGGGGGGGGGGGTAGGGCTTGACCATGGCCTGGAGATAGGAAGGAGCTGCTCCTTTCACTGCCCTGTAGGCTAGCACCAGAGTCTTAAACTGGGAGCCAGTGTAGGGACATGAGAAGGGCAGTTGTGTGGGAGAACTTAGGGCGGTTCAACACCAGACGAGCTGCAGCTTTCTGAACAAGCTCCAGAGGTCTGATGGCCGACGCCGGGGCGCCAGCAAGGAGGTAGTTGCCGTAGTCCAGCCGGGAGATGACCAGAGCCTGGATGAGCACCTGTGCCGTCTTGTCAGTGAGGAATGGGCGAATCCTCCTGATGTTATAGAGGAGAAATTTGCAGGAGCGAGCAACCGATGCAACGTTTTCAGCAAACGACAGTTGGTCATCCAGGATCACACCCAGATTCCTCACAGTCAGAGTTGGCGTCACCACGGTGTTGTCAATGGTGATGGCCAGGTCTCGGTGCGGGCAACCTTTCCCCGGGAGGAACATCAGCTCTGTCTTGTCCAGATTGAGCTTCAGGTGGTGTGTCGCCATCCACTCCGAGATGTCAGTCAAGCACGCAGCAATGCACGTCTCTACTTGTGTGTCAGAGGGAGGAAAGGACAAGATCAGCTGAGTGTCATCGGCATAACAATGGTAAGAGAAGTCATGCGAGCGAATAGCAGAATCCAGGGATGTTGTGTACAGGGAGAAAAGGAGAGGAGCCAGAACCGAACCCTGTGGAACGCCTGTAGTCAGTCTGTGAGGCTCCGACACAGATCCCCTCCATGTCACCTGGTAGAGCGACCCGTCAGGTAGGTTGCAAACATTGAGAGTGCAGAGCCTGTGAAACCCAGCCCCTCGAAGGTAGAGAGGAGGATCTGGTGGTTCACTGTGTCGAACACAGCTGACAGGTCCAGGAGTATGAGGACAGAGGAGAGAGAGCTTGCTCTCGCAGAGTTCAGCGATTCTGTCCCTGCAAGGAGGGCCATCTCTGTCGAGTGACCCACCCTGAACCCAGACTGGTTGGGGTCCAGGAGGTTGTTCTGGTGGAGGTACAAAGAAAGTTGGTTAAAGACAGCACGCTCGAAAGTTTTGGATAGAAAGGGTAGAAGGGAAACCAGTCGAAAGTTTTTGATGTCAGAGGGGTTAAGCAATGGTTTCTTGAGAAGGGGGGTGACTCTAGCAGTCTTGAAGGCAGATGGAAAGCATTCTGCTTGGAGGGAGGTGTTGATGAGGTGGGTTAGAAAGGGAAGGAGTTCAGGTGCTGTAGATTAAAGAAGAGGGGAGGGGACCGGGTCAAGGGAGCATGTGGTGGGGCGACTGGATGTGATGAGGTTTAGAACCTCGTCAGGGGAGAGAGGAGCGAGGTGGGATAGGGTGGGATGTGGAGAGGTGAGGGAGGGTGCAGAGGGTGGGCTAGTGCAAGGAGCGCTAACCGGGTGGTGAGAAAAGGAGGATCTGATGTCGTTTACCTTCTTGTCAAAGAAGTTAGCGAAGTCATCAGGGACAAGGGAGGAAGTAGGAGGAGAAGGTGGGGGTTGAAGAAGTGTAGAGAAGGTTTCAGAGTTTCTTAGGATTAGAGGCAGAGGATAGGATTCTAGAGCAATAGAAGGCAGGTTTAGCAGCAGAAAGGGAGGAGGAGAAAGTGGAAAGAAGAGATTGGAAGTTGAGAAGGTCCTCTGGGAGTTTGCCTTTTCTCCATTTGCGCTCTGCCACTCTTAGGCTCCGTTTGTCAGTACGTACTGAGTCGGACAGCGAAGGGTCAGGTGGAGTTAGGCGTCCAGGCCTGGAGGTGAGGGGACAGAGTTTGTCCAGAGAAGAGGAGAGGGTAGAGAGAAGAAGATCAGTCGCAGTGTCAAGGGGGAGGAGAGAGAAGTGTTTTGCAATTAAAATCTAAAGTGTTTCACAAGCCATAACTGTTTCACTGGTAACGCCCAAAGGTTTGACTAATACCTAGAACAATCACCTTAGATACGACTTGGTAACAGGGATATGAAAGCCCGCTCAGCTCACTAAGCTAGCTAGTTAGCTCGCTAGAATGATCTAGAACAAAGCTAACCTTTTGCTAGCAAGATTGAATATCAATAAGGTTGCGTACGGTTGACAAACAGTAAATATAACTTGAGAGTATGTCTAATAACAAGACCAGCAAGCTGTCCAGCCATGTCATTGTCACCAAATCAATATCAAGATTTTCACGAATTAATGATAGGCCACATGTACTGTCGGCCGCAGCCTGATGCAGCGAGTTGAATGATGAATTGAATGTGAAATTGAGAGCGGGACTCCCGGCAGACTGACCTGGAGGAAGGGACTCCTGGCAGACTGATCTGGAAGGCAGGACTCCTGGCAGACTGACCTGGAAGGCGGGACTCCTGGCAGACTGACCTGGAAGGCGGGACTCCCGGCAGACTGACCTGGAGGAAGGGACTCCTGGCAGACTGACCTGGAGGAAGGGACTCCTGGCAGACTGATCTGGAAGGCGGGACTCCTGGCAGACTGACCTGGAAGGCGGGACTCCTGGCAGACTGACCTGGAGGAAGGGACTCCTGGCAGACTGACCTGGAAGGCGGGACTCCTGGCAGACTGACCTGGAGGAAGGGACTCCTGGCAGACTGACCTGGAAGGCGGGACTCCTGGCAGGTTGACTGACAGGCTGAGCTGGCGATTGAGGGCGGGATCGTCCCAGATTCTTCCTAGGAAAAAATATTCGCGAAACGGCAGTGGTTAAAAAAAAAAAAAGGCCGCCGCCGTGACCATCCTGCTAGGGCGATTTGAATCTGAATCTGCTCTCATTCAATTTCTATAATAGTACCCTTTAAATGTATTACCAGTTCCT